>NW_006774094.1:533943-557606 GCF_000442215.2 Lipotes vexillifer
AGAAGAAGAAGCAGATACTAATTTTCCAACAACAACAACAAAACACAAAGAAACTTAAAGTATGGCCAATTCAAAGCAAAAAACAACAACAAAGCAACAAAAATTATCTCAGAAAAAAGGCCAGATGTTGGACCTACTAGACAAAGCCTTTAAAACAACTGGGTTAAAAATGTTTCAACAAACTAAAAGAAGACATGAGGAAGGTCAAGAAAATCATGTGTGAATAAAATGGAGAAATTCAAATACAAAGAAAGAATCCTGAAAGTAGTAAAAGAGAAGCAATTCATCACATACAGGGGATCCTCCTAAATATTTTTGCAGATTTCTCATCAAAAATTTTGGATGTCAGAAGGCAGTGGGCTGGTACAAGACTGGTTGCCATGGGTTCAGGGTGGTTCATAGGATTGCATCTCCTGAAGAACAGGAGATTTTTATGGTGGATAAATTACTCTGAATGATAGTGTAATGATGGATACATAGTACTGTGCGTTTGTAAAAACCCCTAGAACTTTACAGCACAATGAGAAAACCTTAATGTACACAATTTAAAAAAAAATTCATTTAGGAGGTCAGGGAATCCCAGGAAGGAATGCAGACTGTGAGAAAGGAATCAAACTGTATTGAAAATGAAACAATATCACTGAAGGGGGTGCTGACCTGAGTAACTTTGGAAATGATACGATTCTGTAAGACTAGAGGCAAAATCACATGCACAGAAATATTTCACTTTTCCAGGTAAAGTTGTATCCCACAAGGGTATGAGTTAATAATTCTGATACTACTATACATGTACACTGAAATTTAAAAATTAAGTAAATTGATACCATACTGTTAGGAACCAAGTTTCTTACTTTTGAAGGGAAAAATTACAGATAACCAAGGCAATAGGGCTAGAAGGATCATACAGCAATGAATTAGAGCTGGGGAGGTCAGTATGAACTTATTTTTAGCTCAGTATAGACACAGATGGTTACATATAGAAATATTTATAGACATGTGTAAGGTTAGTATACATTCATATATTTCCTGCCCTGTCAGGTTAGAGCCCTACAAGAAACAACACTTCAGTAGTAACAGTGTACATGTTGCACCCAGATCTTTGTTCTGTAAAGCATTTTTAATAAAATGAAACAAGGTACCTTGGAGAAGTAGCTGATTCTAGGACTGGGCAGGAAACTTCGAAGATGAGCATGAAGCATCTTGCAGCGACAGAAATTAAGGAATTCTAAAAATATAAACAAACACAAAACACAAATAAATAATAAAAGAAGCCATAATTATGGAGTATGTCAAAGGTACACAGGATACAAATGAAAGAGTTCCCAATAGCCAAAGCTGTAACAATTTGAGCGACAAAATAAATAAAGTAGTATTGGATTATAAATGTAAGTATAAAATACATGTCCAAGTGTCCACACTGATGCAAATCAATTATTAAATAAATAAATGAACAATGGAGAAGAGACGAAACTTCTGTGTGGAATTCCAGATAATTCATGTAGATGTTCTTCCCTCAGTCATACATGTTAAATCATCGTCTTCTGGAAAGCCTTGTTAAAATTATTAACATTAGATTTACATGCTTTGTTAGTATTTTTGAGTCACCTGACTTTAGTGTAATCAATGACGTTACTACAACCCTCCCTGCACATTAATGCTGGAAAACATTTACAATTTTTACTACTTCCCATTCATCATCTACATTCTTTAAAATTGAAAATTCAGTATTTGATTTGTTCATTAAATATATAGTTCTGTTTCGTTGTTTTTAACAACAAAACCCAGGTGGTTTATTGAAAATGAAGAAACCAATTACCAAACAATAACATAAATAAATAGATTTAAATGTGCAGTGTACAATAAATGATGCTACCATTGACATAAGAGAGTTCATGTTATGTTCAATATATTCAATGATAGGTTGCTTATCCACTATTTCAGGCACATGTCATTTCCCACAGATCTAGCCAACCTGGCACAATTTGCTGTTTCACCCAAAGGCTAGTAGACACAACAGTATCAAATACCTCTTCCACCACTATCTGAAAATAGAGAAAATTGTCTCTCCCTGGCCACTCACACCCCAAGAACTCTTCAATATTTTAGTGAATGCCCTCCTTTCATGGAAAGGAAAGTGTAATTATACTGAGTCTGGAAAGACCAAGTGAAAACAAATACAGTTGTCTACCAGATTTAGTCAAATATTATTCTGAATATATACCGGTCACTACAAATGCATTTCATTTACAATTAGGAGAGACAATAGAAAAAGGAATAGGTAAAAAATGACAGTCTCCCCAAACTACCATGGGTTATTTTAGTACAACAATTAATTATAAGATAAATAAGAGTCTACTAAGAATGAACTTTCAAGGACAAATATTAAAGCAGAAAGCATGCCAGGAGAACAGATGTAAGTCATCACAATTCTGGGAAAAACAAAATGTATTTTTCATCCTATGTATATGCTTTCTTTTATTATTTTAACTTTCATTATTAAATTCTTTTTTGAGATATTTTAATATAATATTATATTTCACCTGTTCTATTAGTAGAAAGCATTTTATTTGTGTGATTTTATTTTTAAGTATACAGGTTTAAATATTGAAATTACCAAATTACTCTTACCAAATTCTTATTAAAGTACACTGAATTTTCTTTCAATAAATACAATTCTCTTTATTTATGAATATTCTAGAATCACAATTTTTAAAGTTTTAAAACAATAATCATCAAACATGATTTTATGGAGAATACCAATATCTACATATAAAATAAACAAATAATGTTGATATAGTTTCTAAATCCAAATAGAAAAATGATATTAAACATTACCTCAAAGGATATACAACAGTCTAATCTAGAGTAATCATTTTTCCTAAAATCCATTTTGTCTCTTTGGTTAGCTGTCTAAAATATTTGCCACCTTTCTCCCAGTAAGTAATATAATTTGTCCAATTTTCTGAGCTTTATTGCAAAAAAAAAAAAAAAGTAAAAATATGTCTTACTTAGGTTTACTTGCTGCATTGGGAGCAACTCTGTAAAGGAGGGTCTTCCTGTCTGTCACATCTGAGCCCCTATCACTTGCCAGATTTATGGAAATGTTCTATAGTCAATTAAGCTGATGGTGTTTTTCAGTGACATCCAATCGAACTTAGGTTCCAACTATATAATCAACACTGAGAGGACTCACTATCATCAGAAAAGGGTAACAGAAAATATGCCTTTTTTTCCCCTCCCCTTCTTATGTCTTCTTAAGAAACCAGGAAGAATTGGTGGTAAGCAGTTCATTGCCTGTCACTAGATGTGAATGAATATTTGACAGATTCCTTCAGTTCCCTTAAATTCTAGAACTGCTAGAATAGAAAATAAAGTATAAAATTTCAAGACAGTAGTGAAAGAAATTGGTGATTTGTCTTAAAATGGGAAAAGGGGAAATGAGTTCATTGATAACTATTACTTACTGCAAGTAAAAAACTGAAGTACTGAACAAATACTACTTAAATATTCTGAATAAAAAGTTTGATAACTAGAGAAGGAAAAGAACCAGTCATGTAAAATTTCAAATAAACATAATATTGTTAAAGTAAATTACTGGGATTATAAAAATATATTTTTAAAAGACTATTTTATAATGTGACAAATTGATGTACTTTTCTACATCCTCACAACATCAGATGCTTGCTTTACGCTTCCGGCATTATCCTTCTCTCTCCATAAAATGTCCACTTAGTGGTCTAACTGAATTTTGGACATTGGCAATTTAGGGTTGAAATAAGGACTCCATCATTCACTAGCTGAAAAATGCCTAAGTTATTTCTAAGCCTCAGTTTTATGTGTAAAATAAGAAAACAATACCTACCACACAGAAGTGATGGGTAGATGACATGGAATTTTACATGAAAATGCTTAAACTATTAAAATTATGGATAGAGTTAGAAAAGATGTGATATGATAGAAATATTAGTAGTACATAGTTTTCTTATCAGATAAAAAAAAGTAGCCAACTGTAAAATGTCTTGCCTGTTAGTTTGTGTGAGTGCGTCCTATGGGTTGCTTTGTGTCCTTCCCAAGATTCGTATGTTAAGTGCTCTCGCCCAGTACCTACCTCAGAATGTGACCTTATTTGGGAATAGGGTTGTCGCAGCTCTATTTAGTTAAGATTTCATTACACTGGAGTAGGGCAGGCCCTCGTCCAATCAATCTGACATGACTGATGTCCTTATGAAGAGGGGAAATTTGGACAGACACACATTCAGGAAGAACTCACTAGAAGACGAATACAGGTTCTGTTGCCAGTGAATGGTTTTCTATAGAGTTGGACTGTCCTTATTTGAAATCTCCATACATTGCTTAAGTTTACCTAATCCATCCTCTACCAATTTAATTTACTGCTGTATTGATTATTTTTTAACCTTTTTTTTACCTTATGTCTAAAATATTTGGGTATAAATAACCCTCATTGACCCCTACTACAAAGTTATCTTTCTTATTATAACTTAATTATTAGGATTTATCCTAATAATTTATCTTTAGCATATAATTAGCACATAATTTACTAACACGTAACTTCTGTCTCAAAAATCTTCTGCAATTATCCACTCCTTTGGGATTTTTTCCTAACAAACTTCTCTAAGTTTACCATTTTAAGTAACTAATCATAATTATCCGTTTCATTCAGCAACTACAATAATTCTTTTAAAAACATTTCTCCAAGTGGTCCTTTATTGAAAACCATACTTAAAATAGAGTCTCAGTCACACAATGACCCACCAGGCTTTATTTCTTCTATATAGGATTGATATTTCATATTTATATGATCAAGTTTTAATCTCATTTCAATAAAATGAAGCCTTAAGAGAACAAGGATTTTTGTTTGTTCAGTTTGATCAACAGCACCTAGAGAAATGATCATGTGTGTTTTCCTTCAACATTATATCCTTAGCCCATATGCATCTGTAACCACAAAAGTATTTAGTAAATTATTTAATAATAAGTGCATGAATGATTGACAATATTCACTGAATACCAGGCATCATGCAGATGCAGTGCATATTGCAAGGAAACAAACATGGACATGATTTATAGGAGCTTACAGTCTGGAGAGGAAGATACACTTTAGCCAGATAATTTCAAAATAAATACACGAAACTGTAATTCAGAATAATACCACACAGGAGACTTAAAATGTTTTATAGGAGAGGATGAAACAGATGATCTGATCTCATCAGAGAGGCTAGGAAAGGCTTTTCTGAGGAAAAGAATTTTAAGCTGAATTGCATCTGAGCCATCTAAATAAAGAAAAGAGGTAATTGTGCTTCAAGATACAGGAAAATCAGATGCAAGCCTCCATGACAGGGTACTGAAAACGTTCAGAATGGCTAAAATAGAAAGATTAAAAGTATATTGCAATATGAAGCGAATATTTCAATGGGAAATTTGTAAGACATGTTATGGGAGATTTATTTTTATTCTAAGAACAATGAGAATCTTCTGAGATGGTTAAAGTTTTGGGAGAGCTTATACAATCAGATATATGATGGAAGGGATAAAAACAAGATCACTGTGTCCGCAATGTCAAGAGCAGATGGCAGGGTGAGTGCAGGTGAACCACTTGGAAGGATACTGTAAAAGTCCCAATGGGAGGTGGTGTGTGTTTGAACTGGTGACAGAGAGGGAGACAAGTGGACTGGATCTTAGAAATGCTGAGGATGAAAAAATACAGGGGCCTTAGTGATAAATTAACTATTGTGAGTGAGGCAGCTGGACATATGGTTTATTGCTAGTTCTGTGACCTGCAAAAAAAATCGATTGAACCTCGCCACTTACAAAAATAAATGAAATTTTACAAATTAAAAAAATTTTAAAAATGTACCAGTTAAGGTGTTAAGGAAGGGGAATAATTGAAGTTCCTTTCACATATGTACAATTTCAATTAGGATTTTAGGTAAATGGTTAGCATTCAAAGGAAAAATTACAAGTTAGAGTTATAAAAGTAATGACACATTTGAGTATAGGTGATAATTGCATTTTTGTGAATGGATACAATTATTTAAGGATAGACTATAGTTTAAGAAACAACTAAATAGACAAGATATCAACTTAAAAGTAGCATGGAATTCAAGACAAGTAATTTTTTTCAATAAGAACATTATTAGTAGGCTTGTAGTTGCTACAAGTTTAAATAAATTAGGCACTACCAAGGTCTGCTTTATTTTTCCCATACAGGGAAATGGTGATATTGACTCTGTGTGTGTGTGTGTGTGTGTGTGTGTGTGTGTGTGTGTGTGTAGCTTAGGGAATTACTACTTTAAAAAGTAATTATACAAACCAGATATAACTCAAGCACTGTATCTGATCTCCATATGGTAGCTATAAATCTCTCATTTTGTATTCACTTCCCTTAAAAATTAGATGTTAAACTCTATGATAAACACACTATTTTGTGAGAAAAAAAATTAACATCTTGTTTTAGTTTTCTAATCATGCATGCTTTATCCACATTATGAATTCTGAGGGAAAATAATGTTATTTTAAATAAGACAGTTCTTGTAGAAAACTATAGGAAACACTGTATATGTTTCTATATGTATTTTTTTAATAAATAAAAGTATCCATTAAAACTGAAAATTTGGGACAGAGCATCTGTGCAGTAGTTATGATTTAATCATAAATACATAGTTTCAATTACAAAGATTCTCAATCATTTAGGATTTCTTATTTCTAATATTTCAAGCATTACTTTTAGTAAATATATTATTAGAATCCAAACTATAAAATTCCTTATTTTTTCCACAGTCAAGAATTACAGAGAAATCAATTATTCCTAACTTTACGGTAGCACTTTTTTCCTAATAAGTGTTTCAAGAAAAATTATTTTTTTGTTGTTGGTGGTGGTGTTCTTTAGAGAAATTCACTTTCAGTCAAACTCTTGGTTAAAATTTACAATTTTCCTTCTGAATAGTATAATGACTCATGAAGTAGTAGATTCAAAGCAGTAGTTGTGAGTATTCAATTATGTACTCCTTGTAGTAAGATTTAATAAATACATTATTAGTGTATTGGATTCTTGGGACCGCCCGAACAAAGTATCATAAACTGGGTGGCTTAAAACATCAGGAATTAAGTTTCTCGTAGTCCTAGAGGCTAAAACTACAACATCAAACTATCAGCAAGACCATGCTCCCACTGAAACCTGCAGAGGAATCCTTCTTGCTTCTTACTGGATTCGGGGGTTTCTATGGCAATTTTTGGTATTCCCTGGCTTGCAAATGCATAACTCTAATCTCTCATTCATCATCACATGGTGTTCTTCTCATGTGTCTGGCTTCATGTGGCCTCCTTCTTATAAGAACATGAGTCATGGTAGAGTCGGGGTTAACCCTACTCCACTATGATCTCACCTTAACTAATTATATCTGCAATATATAATATATCTCAGTCCAAATCAGGTCACATTCTGAGGTACTGGGAGTTAGGACTTTGATGTATCTTTTTGCAAGACAAAATTCAATGCATAACAAGTAGCGACCATATAAAACCACCAATAATATAAGAGTACCTTTGTCTTAAGTCCAGGAGAGATTATTTTTGTCACTTCATCTATTCATGCATGTTGGTGTCACTCATTTACTTATTAATATTTATCAAGGGCATATAGTAGACACATAAATGCAGTGGCTAAAGAATGAGTGCTCTGGAGGCATACTCATAGGTTCAAATCCAGAATCCCCTGAGTTCTAGCTCTTGGATGTTGTAAAAATTACTTACTCTGTTTGTGGCTCAGCTTCCTTATTTTTAAAATAAGTAGGATAATAGTATTGAATTTATCAGGTAAAATGAATTCATCCTTAAAGAGCTTATAAGAGGGCTTGACATACAGTAAGAATTCCATAAGTATCAGCTGCTATTATAATACAGTATGTGAAAGATACTCAAAATACAGTTATAAAAGAAAAATATTGAAAGGCTACCAAGGACTTTTGGTGCTGCCCACAGTAGAAATTGCTTCTAGCAAATAAGCCTCTTATTAGAAAGTCTTGGAGTGCTATCATTTCAGCCAGCACTTTAGCCTCAATTTTGCTATAGAATGGAGGATATATTTGAGGTAATTATTAGGTTCAACATGTTTTTATTTTTCCCCAGAGGTTAATTTCTAATACCCAGATATATTAACAGCTCTTTAGGGGTGAAGAGAATAAGCTTTGAGTTCAAAATCCAGCTAAGATAGAAGAACTTTGATCAATTCCTTTCATTTTAGAGTCTAGAAAAAATGGGATTAAGGTACATACTCAAGGTATTAGTGCACACACTAGGATTAAGAACTATGTCCTAGGAATTAGGGCAAAACTGAAATAAATAAGACCTAAACAAATCAAAACAGAACTTTCAGAAAACTAAGTTCATTCAATTATTCTGTGTATCTTCCAAAAGGAAATGTGATCTGAACAATATGACTTACCAACATGACATTTTCCAACAAATGCTGAATATAAAATATTCTTCCCAAGTGCACATGGAACTTTTCCATAATAGGTTATAAGCAGAGTCATAAAGCAAGTCCTAATATTTCAAAAATTGTAATGATACAGAATACAGTAAATGCTGACAAATTACCAGGAAGTACAAAAATAATAGATAAAAATACTTCTAGATAATCCGATAGGTGTGAAAAATAAATTAGAAAATATTTTGAAGAAAATAAAAATGCAACATGTCAAATTCTGTGATGCAGCTAAACCAGAAATGGAAATAAAATTATATATTTTAATGAGTATATTAGAAAAGAAGACAGATTAAAGATCATTCATGTAAATTTCTAACTCCAGAAGTTAGAAAAGTAATGACAAATCAAAACCCACCCAATTGTGAGGTAAGTTTCTAGAGAGTAGAGTAGAAAGACAAAATGAAAAATATTAATATGAGGTAGGAGACAGGTAAGGAACATAGACATTTACTACAGCATATTCGTTATCTAAGTCACACAGGAATTTCAAAACTAATTTTACAGATTAATATATAGAATAAATTAAAACTGTCTCTATATAGCTGTATCATGCATATAAAAGGAGTCCTAATGCTAAAAGGAACGGAATTCTCCTCCCCCAAGAAAACAAAATCTACAAGCAAAGATACAAGCAACTGACTGACACCAGATTAATACAAGCAAGACTGGAAAGTATACTCACGAAATTATGTTGCAGCAATCCCCTCAAAATAAGAAAATATTCTAAATCTAGAATTTATATGCAATAGTATTCTTAATGCATATTTGAGAACAGACAAAGAACATACGAAAAAATCAAGAACTCAAACGTGTATGTCACTTATACCCTTTCTCAGGAAAACACTAAGAGTATTGGTTAAGAGACCAATACTTTAACTTCACCTAAAAGACTACAAGAAAGACAGAAAATGGGCTGTAAGGAACTGAGGATCTACACAATGCCATCATAAGGAATATTAGGATATTATAACATAGGAATTCTGGGAAATCAGAGAAAAATGTTCTAAAGCAAAACACTTTCATAAACAGTATTAAGAATCTGGAAAACATTAGTGATATAGTCAAAGCATAATATTCTCAGTGTATGAGGTAAAGAAGAATTAAAATCTTTGGAAGGGAGTCCATTTCTAGCAGGTCTGACCCAAGGACCAAAAATTGAACTGAATGAACTGCCAAAAATATCTTCAAAAATATCAAAGACAGTAGGAATGGCTTCCCTGGTGGCACAGTGGTTGAGAGTCCGCCTACCGATGCAGGGGACACGGGTTCATGCCCCGGTCCGGGAAGATCTCACATGCCGCGGAGCGGCTGGGCCCATGAACCATGGCCGCTGAGCCTGCGCGTCTGGAGCCTGTACTCCGCAACGGGAGAGGTCACAAAAGTGAGATGCCCGCGTACCGCAAAAAAAAAAAAAAAAAAAAGACAGTAGGAAAATATCAAGTTAAAATTTCAGTGAAACAGGAACTTAGAGAAGCAGATCTTGTTTTGATCATATTTGCCAAGTCTTATAAAAATTGAACTTTAGTTTTCTTGGCTTTGTCTAAAATGGGAGAAATAGACAAACTCCATTACTACAAGGTGGATGATCCTTCCAAACAAAGCAGAAACATCAAAAGGAAACACCTTCAATGCTTGATGAAACTAAAATATATTTTCTTGAGCCTTTACCCAAAGAGAACTGATATAAAAGTTACTGTGGCAGTAAACAAAGTTAGAAGGCAAAATGAGTATCTGAGAAGTTAAAGCAAAAATCTCACCTTCACGTGCATTTGCAGATCAAATTTACATAACCCAGGAGTTGAAAATACAAATTCTAAGTTAAGTATAAAATACCTGATAGGTAATACTCCCTGGTGCCTGGCATATCAAAGGGTAATCCTTTACGGTGGAAATTATCTTAAAACTAAAACTTTAAGACTCTCCAAAACAATTTCTCAAGAGAGTGCGCACAGCTTAAAATTGAAACAAAAAAAATTACAAGGCAACAAAGTAGTATATGCAATAATCGATAGGGAAACAGATCCATGAATATTCATAAACTGGAATAATCAGACATAGAAGGAAAACAAAATCTATGCTTACTATACTTATACAGACGCGCACACACACAAACATACACACAAACACATACACCTTACAATAAAGATTAAAAAGATTTTCAGGGAAGTTACCAGTTTTGCACGCAAGGAGCTTGGAAGTTGCCATTCCTCTGAACAAGTAAAAAGCCGCACAGTCTGATAAATCAACAACTCTTCTTGGATCTGTATAGAGTTGAGGACTCAAAGGAAACCACAGCCCCCTAGATTGGAGACAGACAGGTGAATACAGGGAGTGACAGCTTACCTGAGTAGACACTTATGAACAGAAACTGCCATGGGAACCAGTTCCAGGAGAACTGTAATTGATGAATTACTGGAGGCTCAGTGTGGATAAGTCTGAGTAACATATTATATAGGGAGCCAGTAATCAGTGGTCCCCACACTTTTGTGAGCTTTGCTTTCAGAAGCTTGACAAGGTTCTCACAGTAAATACTGGAGAAAAATCCCCTCGTGCTTCACACCAGGGAAGGGGGAAAGGAACCATTTTGAAATACACCACAGCATTCTGTTCTTCTCAACAAGGCCACCCTCAAGAAAAACTATTTAACCAGAACCTAACCTGGGGTTTTATCAGTCTAATTGACTTGGGGAGTAGCGCTAGCTTTCTGCATAGAAGAAGGGAAGCACCTAACTCCAAACCACTCTAGCCTCTCTGTCTCACCTAAGGCGAGTGGGAGTGGAAAGAAACCAGGAAGCATTTGTGAAATTCACAGTTCAGAGGCGTAGGCTCACAAAAAGACTAATCATAATACTAGAGAAAGCTTCACCTCCACCAATCACATTACTGAAGGCCTGTTTACTGCAGTACCTTTTGCTTCATGTATAGCTATCAAGAAAACATTAGTAGGCATACCAAAAGGCAAAAAACACAACTTGGAGATACAGAGCATAGACATGGCACTGTCAGACTGGGAATTTAAACATCAAAGATTACAATTCTAAGGGCCTTGATGGATAAAGCAGACATATAAGAACAGATGTGCAATGTAAGCAGAAAGATGGAAGTCCTAAAAGCCAAGAAGAAATGCTAGAGATCAAAAACACTAACAGAAATGAATGGGCTTTTGGGGGCTTCCCTGATGGCACAGTGGTTGAGAGTCCTCCTGCCGATGCAGAGGACGCGGGTTCGTGCCCCAGTCCGGGAAGGTCCCACATGCCGCGGAGCGGCTGGGCCCATGAGCCATGGCCGCTGAGCCTGCGCGTCCGGAGCCTCTGCTCCGCAACGGGAGAGGCCACAGCAGTGAGAGGCCCGCGTACCGCAAAAAAAAAAAAAAAAAATGAATGGGCTTTTAATGGGCTCTTTGATGGGCTTATTAGTGGACTGGAAACAGCTGAAGAAAGTGTCTATGAGCTTGAGGATACATCAAAAGAAACCTCCAAAACTGAAAAGCAGAGAAAAAAAATTTAAAAAGATGGAAAAAACAGAACAGAACATCCAAGGAGTGTGGGACAACTACAAAAGTTGTAACATACACATAATGGGAATACCAGGAGAAGAAAGAGAGAAAAGTACAGAAGAAATATTTGAAACAATAGTAACTGAGAATTTCCCCCAATTAATGTCAGACAACAAATCACAGCTCTAGTGAGCTTATAGAGTGCCAAGCAGGATGAATGTAAAAATTAAAGCAAAACCAAAAATCACTTTATCTGTAAAGGAACAAAGATAATAATTACACTGACTTCTCAGAAATCATGCAGGTAAGAAAAGAGTATCCTGAAACATTTAAAGTATCAAGAGGAAGAAACCCCATCATCTTACAATTCTGTACTGTATAAAATTATCCTTCAAAAGTGAAGAAGAAATAAAAACTTTTTCAAACAAACAAAAATTGAGTAAATCTGTTGCCAGCAGACCTGCCTTGCAAGAAATGTTAAATGAATCTCTTTAGGGAGAAGGAAAATACAGATCCCATGGACATTAAAAAGATACTAAAGGAATGCTATGAATAACTCTATGCCCCTAAGTTTGACAGACTAGATGAAATGGACCAATTACTTGAAAGACACAGCCTACTGAAATTCACACAAGAAAGAACAGTCCGTATGAATAAGGCTTTATCTTTTAAAGAAATTGAATCAATAATTAATTACCTTCCAAAACAGAAAGCACCAGGCCCAGGTGAGTTCACTGGTAAATTCTACCAAATATTTAAGGAAGAAATTATATCAATCCTCTACAATCTCTTTCAGAGGACAGAAGCAGAGGGAATACTTTTTCATTCTATGAGGCCAAGATTACCTTAACGTCAAAGCCAAGAAAAGAAAAAAAAAATACGAGAAAAGAAAATATATACCAATATCTTTCATGAACATAGATGCAAAAATACTCAACAAAATATTAGCAATCCAACCTAATATATAATGTATAAAAACAATTATACACTATGACCAAGTGGGCTTTACTCAGAAGTATGTTAAACATATCCAGCAATTTCACTTCTAGGTATTTACTCAAGTGATAGGAAAACACATACTTATGCGAAGACTTGTACGTGAATGTTTACAGAAATTTTATTTGTAAATGCCCAGAACTGGAAACAATTCAAATGTCCTTTACCTAGGTAATTAATAAACAAACTGAGGTACATCCACATAAGAGAATAATACCCAGCAATTTAACAGAAGTATTTATCGATAAATGTCAGAACACAGATGAATCTCAAATAAATAATGCTAAGTGAAGACAGTCAGACTGAAAAAGCTATGTACCTTAGGATTCCATTTATTTGACATTCTAGAAAAGGAAAATCCATAGAGAAAGAAAACAGATCTATGATTGGGGCCGTGGAGGAGATAGTTGACAAAAATATGGGATGGGCAATTTTCTTTTATGGTGTTGGAGCTCTTCTATATCTTGATTGTGATTGCGTTCACATGATTGTATAATTTTGTCAAAACCCTCAGAAATGCAAACTAAAAAAGGAGAATTTTACTAAATGTAAATTATCTTACTTTATAAAAATGGAAAGAAAATACCAGTATTTTGTTCTTGCTTTGTTAACCTGAGTATTCATATATGGTTAAAATTCTGTATTAAAAAATGCCAAAATCCTGCACTACTGCATTTATATAAAGTTTTCATTAACTTAAAAAAGACTGAAAATAAAAGCTGTCTTATATGAACAATGTAAAATAAGGCATGAGTTCATTCATATTGCTTATTTTGGAGAACAAATCAACTTGACTCATTTTTTAAACAGTGTCCTTTGGCCTAGGCTTCCAGTCTAATCAAACTATAGTAGATCCTCATTATTCAATGATTCACCTGCTCCCTAAAATTTGTTACCTCAAGACAAATACTGGCAGGCTTTTGTGATCATTTGCAGACATGTGCAGAGTAGCAAAATATCTGTCAAGTGATTCACAGCTTCCCAGCTGAGGTCCAAGAAAGCAACGCTATGTCTTATTGTTTCAGCTTCATATTTTAAAGAAGTGCCCTATTTTCAGGCTATTTACTGCCATGTTTCTCACACTTTTGTGGGGTTTATTGGATGATTTCTATGTTTAAAATAGCCCCCAAATGTAGTAATGAAGTGCTTTCTAGAGTGGCAAAGAACAAGATGGCTGTGATGTGCCTTAGGGAAAAAAATGTGAGTTAGGTAAGTTTCCTTCAGGCATGAGGTATAGTACTGTTGGCTGTGAGTTCAGTGTTAATGAATCAACAATACTGTACTTTCCAAAAACGGAGGAGGAAATTTGCTGGTCTCTGCATGAGATGGTTCTGGAAGGTGCTAACATAACATCTAAAGTGTTTGATAAAGCTATGGAAAAGATGAAAAAGCATCTGCGTTTGTGGATATGGGTGATGGCAAGTAATAAAAAAGCATAATAGGCAGCATTGTTGTGAGGCTGAAAGCCAAAGAAATTTATGGTCACATGACCCCGAGTCAGGAAAATGTTAAGCCCTTCTTGGCGAGTGCTGGCATGTTCCAAAATGTGATATGGCCTTTTCTTTCTTTCTTTTGAGTGTCACAATTAATTATGCTGTATAACACCCTTACATATGTGCCAAAATAGCTGACCGTAGAATAAATCAACAGTTTGAGTAAACTTTGTAAGTTGAGAATAAACTGAAAAATAAAAACCAAATGAGAAAAAAATGCAAAGTGTGTTACAGCTTGAAGAAAAAAAACATGCCCTACCTCTACAAATTTATCAGCTCTAAACATTCGATTATGTTGGATGTCAGGTATAGTTTGAGGAAAAATAAATAAATAAAGTAGACTCAAATATCATTTTAACCAGTAGGGAAAAAAGTTCTAAAATTTTATCATGAGCGTTAAAGGTAAACAATAATAATTATAACAATAATAATTATAATAATTAACGCCTAAAGGAGGAAGGGCTTAGTACACTGCAAATTCTTACCATTTATTTTAATCAACATATAATGATACTGCAGTATAAGTACCCTTAATGCGCTTGACCCATTCATATACTTCACCTGTCATAAGGAGCAATGCTAATGAATTTACAATATTTAAACTGCACAGATATTCTTAAGAAATTAAACTTATACACAACTCTGGTTTTAGGTTACTGGGAAGATTAACCATTATTTCTTCCTTGGCATATTTACTAAAATCTAGTACCTACATTATTTCAATACAAAACAACAGTATTATAACGATGACCCTGCCAGATCATTATCTTTAGACCAGGATGTCTTTTTCTGTTTTTCTGTTTTACTTGCCTTTATCTCTTTCCTATTTTAATTTTATACTGTGCTTAAATTGTTGCTATATGTATGTATAGCTATATATCTAATAACTTTGATTATAATCTGCATTTCAAAGAGTCATATAAAGTTTTGAATTAGAAAATTAAAATTATTCAACAAAAGAAAGCAGAAAAATTAGAAAAGCAATGCCTTAACAACCATTTAATTACATCTCTGCATAGTTTCTCAGCATTTTTTTAAGAATTCTACTGTGTCATAAGAAACCACCTCTGCATTGGAACTGACCCCTGAGAGGATGTTTACCCTTAAAAAGAAATGTACAATAACATAATAAAGATATCAGATATCCATTTAGATACTGAGGTCAGGACTGGGCTGGGATAACGATAATGATGGTAGGAAGTGAGGGCTAGAGAGGAATAGAAAATATACAAAGCATTGCTATCCCTACTGTGATAAGTCCATTCGTCGATGGAAACTCTTTGCCACACTATTCTGACACATATTAACATCTTTGCATAATATCGGGGAACTTAGCTAACTCTTTGTGGTACAGTTCTTTTCTCCAAATGTTTCATATAATTTATTTTTTTACATAATAATACATGCTACTTGCTTTTTTTAATATATAAAGGATGAGTTTGGTAACCCCTCATCATTTGTATAATCATTTTTACCTTGGCCATTAACATAGCTAAGTGCCACAGAATTATCCATATAGATTTTATGTGAGAAGAAAAAAAATGTGGTATCAGCTAAATTCAGTTAATGAGATTTTTATTTAATGAAGTAAATTTGAAATCCTTTTGGAAAAAATTCATGAGGAAATCCTAATTCCTCACTGTATTAATAATATAAGAATTATTTTAGCAAAGAAATATTTTAGCAAAGCATCTTCTTACCTTTTCTCATCAAATATATTTCTATGAAATGTAAACGCTCTACTGCCTTTGATTACTGTTAGGCAATTTGCAAAGTGCAACCTTCAGATTTCTTTTGCAGAGTCCTGTATTTTGCTTTTTTGTTTTGTTTGTTTGTTTGTTTGTTTTTTGTGGTACAAGGGCCTCTCACTGTTGTGGCCTCTCCCGTTGCGGAGCACAGGCTCCGGACGTGCAGACTCAGCGGCCATGGCTCACGGGCCCAGCCGCTCCGCGGCCTGTGGGATCTTCCCGTACCGGGGCACGAACCCGTGTCCCCTGCATCGGCAGGCGGACTCTCAACCACTGCGCCACCAGGGAAGCCCTGTATTTTGTTTTAGACATCAGTTAATGCTCTGTATGCTTTTCTAAATACCTGTCATTAACAAAGTAACATGTTTTAGTTATACTCCAAGCTAATTTCATGGATATAAAAACCTCAAGATTAGTTAACAATCTATAACGTTTAGCTTCTTTCTCATTGCATCTGTGTGAAATTTTTCATTCTTTCCAACAAATAGCGACCACTCTTTTATCCACCAGTGGTTTCCATCTACTGAATTTTCTTTATTGCAGAAAAATGTTTATTTTGTTTTGATTATTTAAGTAAGAAAGCAAAACAAGACGTTGACAAAAGGCTGGGGTACAGAGCAGCTGCCTACCATTCACACTCATTAATGCGGAGCGGGTAGGACTCAACAGGGATCGAAAGCCAAGGGTAAGAGTGAACCTTGCAGTTGACCAGGCTCCCCTGTTGATCTATTTTGAAGAGTGACTGTCACCCGTTATTCCCAATCTCAGGAGTTAAGCAGAAATAAACATTTCAAAATTGCGTTATATGTTGGGTATAAGCTTACTAATATTCCATCTCACTCTTCTCTCATTAGTTCCAGGAAAAGGGCTGGGCAGCCTGAAGGTTATGAGGTGCTCATTAAGAAAAGCTTTAATGTGATAGACAAGGGGCAGAAAATAATAGTACTCAAATCCCATGACACAATATTTAATGATCTTAGTCTACAAGTGCATGTTAAGCAAGAGTTTTTAAAGTATCATGTTTCATCAGGGCTTCAAAGAGTAATTAAAAGGCAGTTACTGTGCTGACATTTTTCATTTCTCAGGAGATATACAGAGAAATTTAAAAACTGAGTTATAAAAGATTTTTTTTAGTCTTATTTAAGTTTAAACTACATAAATCAAAGACTAAATTTGCCATTCCTAAGCTTTCTCACTAGCACTTGATACTCTTTCTCTAAAATATCTATATGTCACTGATGTCCTAAAGGGTCAAAATTTATTTGCTCCTGATTTTAGACCAAAACTTAATTGTACTAGTGCAACAAAAAATCATAGTATCAATCATTATCTTAACATAGCATGTGAAAAACATATGGGGAAAAAGATAACTATCCCTCAAGTCTTTACCTTCTACCTGTTGGGAAAAAGAAAGAAAGAAAGTTGCATGTGAAAGGAAATATATCCCAACGTGGAGGAAAATTCTCAAGTTTGGGAGGAATGTTCTTGTCTGGAAGAATAGAAGAACCGTGTCATATGTAGAGGACACTGCTAGTTAATCTCAAAGTAATGTCCACATTAATGCCTTCACCTCCTCCCCTTCACCACAGACCAAACCTACTACCCATGAACCCATGCATTCTTCAAAACACAATCAGCACAAAATTGGTCCTCTGCTGTCCGATTTATTCTGAGTGCACAATAAATGTTGCTTTATTTCAGTTTCTGGTTTACTATCTGACTCGCAGTTTAGATACAGGCTCTGTTAATGACATACTTCCTGAATTAACCTTTTTGAGATATTATTCTTATTACAATTATTAGGATATTTTCTATTCAAAAAATAGAACTGACGACAACAGTTTAAAATCCCCAAAAACAACCTAGATGAATAAGTAATACATAAAGATTCTACCAGTTGGAGAATTTCTGAAGGAATAGAGCTCTAAAATCTAATTGCTTAGTGTTCTATAAAGTGTTGATAAGATGACTAAGGATAAAACATAATATTTTAGTCCCAAGTAACTATTTAAACACATCTGGCTTCTGAGAATGAACTATGATTAGATCATCAGTTATCTTAGTTAAAACAAAATTAATTTAAGGTGTTTATGATACATGCCATTAGCGGTACTAAGGACGAATCTTAAAATAATTTGACTTCTTTGTCATTTGTTTAAAGCACCTTCTTTCTGTAACTGTTCTTGTATCATATATCTATATGCTCTGAGTAAAATGCAATGATATTATCTTTACCTTCTGGGATTGATAAGCTAAAATTAGACCATCTAGGGTGGAAAGAAAATCAGTATTCTGGTAATAGACTGTGGAAACTTTGCTTATAAAATTACTATCAAGTGAATTTTAAAGATTATTTTTAATGCTTTAAATGGTGTACCTTTTAAACATGAGTTGTTTTTCTAAATTTTTATAAAATATTTTCTGAAATTAATTTCATCAGGTTATTGCAAGCAAATCACAGAAAGAAACTGAACCAAGTGCACAGGCTCTGCTTCTGCTTCATGAAAATGAGTCACAAGTCATGTATTTTTCCTTCAGTAAAGGTACTTAATATCCATCATATGAGAGAACCCCCCTAAAATTGAAGCTCCCACTGAAATGTAAAGCATAGGGGTTCCTTGTGTAATAATAGTTGAATAGTGTCTATGGGTTGAATAGTGTTCCCCCAAATTCATTCACAAAGAAACACAGAATGTGACCGTATTTGGAAAGAGAACGTTTGTGGATTTAATTAAGGTAAGAATCAAGGCAAAAGTCATAATGGATTAAAAGGGGCTCTAAATGCAATGAGAGCGCCCTTATAAGGGTACAAGAAAAAGACACAATAACGCACAAGCAGAGGAAAGCAATGTGAAGACAGAGGCAGAAATTGGAGTTATGCTGCCACAAGGGAAGGCACACCTGGGGCCCCCAGAAGCTGAAAGAAGCAAGTTATGACTTTCCCACAGAGTTTCCTGAGGGAGCATGGCCTGCTGACAACTTGGTTTTAGATGTCTAGCCTCCTCAACTATGAGAGAATAAACTTCTGTTGTTTTAAGCCACCAGGGTTGCAATAATTTGTTATGGCGTCCCTAGAAAACGAATACAAGTAATAACCAAATGATGTCTCCTCTCTCTCCAAACTAACAGGAGTGTTTTTTAGATAAGAGAAGTTTCAGAGGAACAGTTTTGAAAAAAGTTGACTCAAAATAAATCCATGAGTACAAGGTCAATTTAGACTATAAGCAAAAATTTGAGTCATAAATTAGACATTTATAAGACATGAAAAGTTATGTAAGGAATATGAAAAATATAAAGAGTATGATAAATATAAATGCTACTGAGCACAGGAGAAAAGAGAACAGATATATTTTTTCTGAAGAACAGTTAGTTTGCTAGTTTGTTTTCACAAAGTCAGGCAATCTTTTGATTGAAAGGAATCTTAAAGGTTATGTAGTTTTCTATTTGAATATCTCATCAGATATTTGAATCTCCTCTTAAAATTCTGTCTGAAGTCACTTCAGCTTCTTTTTGAACAACTCTAGTGGTAGAACAATAATTATATTTTTAGACAACCTTGTCAGTATCTTATTCATTATAATAAGCCCAAACCCCTGTTCTGCATAGCAAATCTTCAAATACTTACCTCTTATTCAGGCAAAAATCCACACTTCCTCTAAAATTCCATATAGGGTATGATTCATTTTCTAGCTTTCTCTTCATCCAAATGAAACTCCTATGTAAACAGTATGACTCATCTATGGATTTCTTAAAATAAGAATTCCAAAATTAAGCACAATTCTTTCAGTGTTTCTAATCAATGCAGTAGAATTAGACTGGCTCCACTACTTAATCTCTTTATATTATTTCAGCTTAGATTATGTAAGCTTGTTGACAGTCAAGTTACTCATTAGAGATGCAGAACACCACTGGTGTATATTATTTATATGGCTGTTTCTGAATTATATTTCTCTTACATATTGCTTTCTGTGCTTAAAGGCAACACATGTAACTCTCATTTCTTATTGTTAGAGTCTAGTGATCCTCCATCTTTATCCTCAAGGTTTCATCTACCAATTTCGTAAGGCAAAGGGTGAGATGTTCCCGCGACCTGTTTAATTTGCAAAAATGAGGAAGTGCGTCTTCTATTTTAAAATATGGTTATATTTATAATGTTATTAATTTGTCGACTAAGCTAGATCTTGAACTAACACCTTCCTTCTCTTTGACAGTGATTCCCTTTACCCTAACTACAGTGTTAGGTAAACCCCTATCCAAATAACTAATTAACATTATTCCTGACTGTGTAGAGTGGGTCCTCTATACCATTCAATGGGGATTTTATCAGCAGTAATTTTGATCATGTGATATATGAAAGAAATATAGATAAGACTATTTTAAATATATTTAAGAAAGAAGTTACTATATAATTTTTCTCAAATAAATGTGAAATTAACCTCTTATACACCTATTGATGACTGAAAGGTTATAAGGGGATAAAGTATTTCTTAGGAAGGCTAGCTGCCTGACAATGAAAAAGCCTCCAGAGCATGGATATTTTCTTCAAAGTGTCACCGTATACTAAAGTCTGGTTATTAGAGTGGCAAAGAAGAAAACTTAGCTATTTTTTGTGTATCTCAGCTGATTGAAACCAAGAGAAGCCAAGAAAATGCTCTCGCCATCATCCAGCATATGAGAAATTGATATATATGCTAGAATGCACTAACTGAAGTCTATATAAAAAATAAACTGGTTTAACAAGTCTTTTGATCAACATTCTCTCTTCCATTAGGAGTCAGTTTGTGAATTTAAGTTACAGTCACTGAAATGTTGATGAGATTTGAATAACAGTAAGTACAGTTAGCTGAATTATTTAAACAGCTAAAAAATAGTTATGAAAATATAAAATATTGTCGACATAAAATCATTTTGGCCTTCCAAGTCTGACAGTGATACTCTAGGCAATTTGGACTGAAATTTCTGATAAGGACATACAAATGAAAAAAACAATGTGCAAGGTAATAATAAAAGAAATTCTATAAATAAAAACATAAAATTAAAAATTCAATGGGATTTTTAACAACATATAAGACAAATTAAGATACAATTGAAAAACTGAAACACAGTTCAGGAAAAAATCCAGAATGAGCAGAGAAGTACAAGAAGGTGGACAAAACAGAAAGAAGTTAAGATTAATAAAGGACAATTAGTTGGAATTAAAGAAAATTAGACAATGGAACAGAGCAACAATTTAATATATAATAGCTAAGACGTATCCAAAAGCTATGAAAGTTCCTTCTACAGATTCAAAAGGCACCATGAACCCCAAGCGGAACAAATCAAGATAAAACTATGCCTGGTAAGTTCATAATAACAACTATGAAAAAATGAAAAGATAAATCTGAAAATTAGTCAGTGATCAAGGCAGATGATGTTCAAAGTAGAAAAACCCAATTGATACATGATTTCTCAAAGAAAATTGCAAGTCAGAGGAAAGTAGAGTGGAATTTTCAATATCAGGAATAAGTACAGGTCATTAATAGAGATTCCAAAGACACCCAAGGGATAATAAAGTTAACATTTTGCGCAACTATGCCAATCTATTTGCAAACTTAGAAAAAATTGACAAAAATTACCAAAACTGATATAAAAAGAAATAGAAAACTCTGATCAACCTATGTCTACTGACAACATTCTTATCATAATGTGAAACTTTCCCACAAACACAACTCCATACTCAGGTAAAGTGACTGATTTATGCTATCACATTTATGGAAGAAATGACACAAAGTCTATATAAAATTAACCAGGAAGTACAAAAGGGAGCACCTTTTTCAGTTTATTTTATGAGGCCAATATGTTCTTAAAACCAATACCAAATAGCGCCTTAAAAACAAAAACTAATCTATAAGTCAATATCATTCATGAACATAGATATTTAAAAGCCTTAATAATATGAAAGTAAATGGAGTCCATTAATTATAAGTAGAATAGGAGTTTATCAATGGAATGCAACATTTTATTTTTATTCAAAATACATCTATTTACCATATTAATGGGACAAGGAGAAATATGAAGTGATACTTTTAATAGATGCATAAATGGCATTTGAAAATTCATCATCTATTTATGATAAAAACTTTCAGCAAACAGCTGGTAAAAGGAAACATCTCAACTGATAAAGGCATCCATGAAATACTACAGGTATCACCAACAAACAGTGAAAGACCACTTTCTCTCCAACTAAAGATTTGGCCCAAGGCAAGAATGGCCAGTTTCACCACTCTATATGACACACTAATGGAGGTCCTAGTCATTTCAAATTCAAAAAATAAAATTCACACTGATTAGAAAAAAGTTAAAACTGTCATTATTTGAACAGCCTGGTTCTGTTAACAGACAGTTTTAAGAAATCTACAAAAAGCTTTCTGAAATGAGCATTAGCAGTTTTTAAAATATAGTTAATTTTATTTCTATATAGTTAAAATAAATAATTGATAAATAAAAATAATTCCATTTACAATGACATCAAAATACATAAAATGTTCAAGGATGTAACAAAATATATGCAAGATTTCTACACTGAAAACTTCAGAGCATCACAGAGAAATTTAGGATCTAAATAATTACTGAGATACACCATGTTCATGTGTTGAAAGACAAAGTGTTATAACATGTTAATTTTCTTTGAATTTATTGGAAAGTTCAACAGAATATCATTCACAATTTCATCAGGTTTTTGGCAGATTTTGATAAGCTGACTCTAAAATTTAAATGGAAGTACACAGGATCAGAATAGACAAAATAATCCAAAAACAATTCTAAGATTTACCCTACCAATTTCAAAACTTGAAATAAAGAGGCTAGAGTCCTAGATTCCCCTTGTCACAGGAGCCTTTTAGATCTTTGTGTAAAATTGTTAATTTCCTTCCTCAAGGACCAGGTACAAATAACAGAAAACCTTTACTGATCACTTACTATATGCCAGACCTTGTTTTAAGCCTGTTCTATAGATTATCTTGTTTGATTGTCAAAGAAACTCTAAGCTATAGGTCGAATTATTATCCTGTTTCACTAAACCACCGAAAGGTTAAATAATTTTCCCAAGGTCACACAGCACATATTCAACCATACACTAAATTTCTCTTCTACCAAGGAGAAGAAAATCCATCCTTAAACCACAAAAATGTTCTTTTTTTTTTTGTTATAACTTTCTCCCAAGAGAAAGTTTACTTCTTTTGGTAGAATATTCAACTTTCCTTGGGTCCATGCCCTTCTACTCTGTTTTTATAGCTCCTCCCTTCAAACGACAGAGAATATTTTCATGGCCCTCAAGTTTGTTCGCCAGTGTGACATGCTCTGACCAATACGATGCTAGCATGTGTGAAATAAGCAGAGATTTGAAAATGCGTCTGTGTTATTTGATATACTCTTTTGCATTCCTG
>NW_006774094.1:557679-559092 GCF_000442215.2 Lipotes vexillifer
CCCAGAAAAGAGACACATGACAGCACAGCTTCCCTAGCGAAGGCGCCCTAGGCAAGCAGAACCCCGAGTCCCACATGAGTGAGCCCCTCCGAAAACTGCCCTTCTTACCCTGGGGAAGCCTCCCAGTGCACCTGGCTGCCCACCCAGCTGCCTACAGAGTCAAGAGATGTGGGAAGTTGTTGTTGATGTATTCTACTCAATTACACAGCCAAAGATAACTGATGGACTTGTTTTTTACGGAACTTGGAAGGGCCATTCCATGGATTTAAAAAATAAACCCACATTCCTGTGGTTACCTAGATTCTGATAGCAAGTTATTAGCAACTATTGATTTGTAGTTTTTCTCATTAAATTTTTATCTAACCCAGGCATTCAATTTATATAGAAATGTAAAAAATTATTATTAACATTATTTTTATCTTTATCAATGTTATTATAATGTATATTATATTATAATAAATTTTAAAAATTATATTTTACTGTCTACTATATATGCCAAGCAGTTTACATGTGTTATCCATTATTTACCTCTCAAATTCTCACCACAAAACTTTAAGGTAAGTTATATCATCTCTGATATACAAGCAAGGAATTGAGACATTGAAGGGTTAAGTTTCAGTTCCACAGTCAATAACTAGTAAGTCATAAAGCCAGGATTTAAAGCTAGGACAGTTGGACTCAAAGATTAGATTAGATTGCTATAAAGAAAGAACCGGATTTTAGAGTCATGGGATCTGAGTTTAGAATTCTAGATCTTGGACTTAAATAGCTGAAAAAGCTATTTTCCCTCATAAAGCCTCATTTTCATCCCTGTAACATGGACATGTTGAAGATGAGGTGATAGGGCAGGGAGATGTTTATGCAAGTGTCCATCTCTAACAATCAGAAAGAGGTCCTGACACCTATTGAGAGTACCCAGCTATATTTTTTTAAGTACTTAGATTGTTATATGAGCACGTTTTTATCTTCTACACCAGTTAGCTACTTTGATGGAGCTGTACTAATTTCTAAGTCGTTCCATATTTTCTAGAGAATAGTCCAAAATAAAAGCAGCTTCTTGATGACTGTGGAGAGTACTGGGTCAGGGACAGAGCCTCAGCATCCAGGTATCTGTTCACACCACCCTCCTCCTCAAACAGTCCTACTATATTCTACGTTATTTTCTTCAAGACACTTAATTATGTCTGGACTTTGTCTGTTTATTAATTCCCTCTACTAGAATAAAAGTTCCTTGAGATCATGGGCTATGCTAGGGTTCATGTTGTTTCTAGCTTAGAGAAGACACTAACTCAATATTTAATGATCGATTGATGACAAGCTTTGTGAGGAATGCATATATATATATGTAGGTAATACATTTCTTTATGTATGTATTCATTTAAACACACACATTTTCCTTTCTCCTTCTCTTTC
>NW_006774094.1:559102-665872 GCF_000442215.2 Lipotes vexillifer
TCTTTCCCTTTTCCTCTAATTCATCCAGGTATAATATAAGCAAAGAACATGAGATGCAATTGGGTGGAAAACTTATTTTCCCCTTGGAGTTTGAAGAAGCATTTTGTTCAGCACATATGAAGCCAAGATCAGTAGAACTACTAATTTTGAGTGTGGTGTACACAGTACTGTGTACGATTATTAGATTGCACTGAGACACAATGGCTCACTGTTTTATCTCCTCTACCACTAGAATAAGGCTCTTTTATCACTGCAATAATGGAAATTGCTAGAAGATTTACAGAACAAGCCCTATGTGAGTCTCAGAACACCTCCAGTATAGTACCAAACAATAAAATCATATTATCCAAGTATCTGAGACTATGTCCATTATCCCTGGCATCTCATCAGTATCGAAGCTAATATTACTTAGTGCATAGTATCAGTTCCCGGTCTCTTATTTGTTTCTTCTTTCATGTTGGCTTGAATAGCCCGAGGTTAAAACTGAATGTTATGATAAACATTCCAGATTTCAGCTGCCTTTGTGACTGAAGACTCCTGACACTTCTCTATAATCAACTTAATTGGTCACAGTTCTTTGAACAAAAGCAATCATATTGGTTAATTAAAAAATAGAAATATCTTAATGGATTGACATCATTACATAAATGTTCACTTTTATCTAACAAAACTGAAATTATGTTGTTATACTTTAGGCCATTTTTGCAACATTCACAAAACCAAATCAGAACATAGAATACTAAGAAAGCCAGATTAAGAAAAAATGAAACAAAAAAAATGTTTTTTTATAAAAGCATTCACTGAATTTAATTTGCTCTGAAATTGTGTTTAACATCACATTTCTGGCACCAATAAGAAGGGGCATGATATCTATGTTTTAACTAGTAACTCATACTATTTTTTGAATTAAAAGATACAAATATGAAATGATAGATTTTACAGTAGTCATTCTGATAGTTTTAACTGTATAAAGACTCTACGTTAAAAGTGCTCAATTTAGGGCTTCCCTGGTGGCGCAGTGGTTGGGAGTCCGCCTGCCGATGCAGGAGACACGGGTTCGTGCCCGGGTCCGGGAGGATCCCACGTGCCGCAGGGCGGCTGGGCCCGTGAGCCGTGGCCGCTGAGCCTGTGCATCCGGTGCCTGTGCTCTGCAACGGGAGGGGCCACAGCGGTGAGAGGCCCGTGTACCGCAAAAACAAAACAAACAAACAAAAAACAATGGAAATGTCTTCTCTCATCGTTCTGGAGGCCAGAAGTCTGCAAGCAAGATGTTGGCAGGACCAGGCTCCATCTGAAGGGCCCGGGGAGGATGCTTCCTTGCCTCTCCCAGCTTCCAGAAGCCCCAGACGGTCCTTGGCTTGTGGCAACCGAATTCTAATTTCTGCCACCCTCTTCACATGGCCGTCTCTCTGTGTCTGTGTCCAAATTTCCCTCTAAGAGCACCAGTCATATTGGAGTTAGGGCCCACCCTAATGACCTCATCGCAACTTGATTACATCTGCCAAAAGAAAAGTCACATTCCCAGGTGCACAGTTTAGGACTTAAACATATCTTTTTAGGGGACAGGATTTGACCCATAACATAGAGGTACAGTGATGGAAAGGCACGTGTTTTGAAATCAGACAAGCTTGTGATTGACATCAGCCCTAGAGACAGCTGCTGTGTCTTCTGCTGTAAGAGGGGAGAGTCCCTGGGGCCACACTCTTCCACCTGAGGCAGTGAAGTCCACTAAAGCCCTCCCGCCCCGCGGCACATGGAAGTCTTCACGGAGTTGCTCACGCGCGTGCTCAGGAGCCTCCACCTGCCTGCCCATCTCGCACACATTCGCACCACACATCTGCAACATCAGGGGGCAAGGGGAGGGGCCTGAGCGCTACTGAAGGAGTTGACAGAGTCCAGAGAGGAAGGCAGAGGCTGTGTCTGAGAGACCCCGGGATGGAAGCTGCAGGGGCAGGGGCTGAGGGCTCTTTGAGTATAGTTATGAGTCCCTGGGGCCCGAAATGACCCACTGTACCAGGGCTTGGTGAGCTGCTGCTGCCATAGACGACACTTGAAGTAAAACTGGGCGACTGAGAGCTGGACACGAGGAAATCAAAAACAAGTACAATTCTAGACACTCCTGGCTATAGGTGTCACCAAAACCCTAGCAGGACAGCTTTGTCAGCTAACCCCTGAACCGCCTGGCTTCATTCTCAACTGCACTGAATGGACACTGGCTCAAGGAGAAGGAAAGGGGGCTGCTGAGGCTTGGCCACTGAAAGGGTAGGAGTGGGCAGCAGGGAACAGGGGATTACAGACAGCCTGGTGGAGAAAGCCCTATGAGAGAAAGCCCAGGAAGCAGAATTCTAGCAATACCCTAAGGCAAGGAGTGGAGGGGAAAGTCACGTGAGGGCGCAGATGGGGTTATCCCCAAATTGTAAAGTAAGTCTTTTTTTTTTAAAGGAAACACACTCTCCTTATGACTTTTGAGTGGTTTGTTCTCCTTTTTCTTTTTAAAAAAAAAAAAAAAAAAGTGCTCAATTTATAGTCACAATTCAAATGCTAAATTCTATGTGGCAGAGACTGGCCAGCTGTTCACCAAGTCCATTTTCTCATCTTCATGGACAGCTGGACTTCATTTTTCAACCTCACCACAGTTAGTTGTGGTCAAGTCATTAAGTCCTTGAGAATGGGAATTAAGTAGATGTTATTTACGTGAACAGAAACCAGATCTGAGAAATTCCACCCCCCACGCAATACAGACTCTGCCAGGTCTTCTTCCTCTCCTACTGACTAATGGCTCAACAAGATTCTCTCTCTCTCTCTCTCCCTCTCCCTCTCTCTCCCTCTCCCTCTCCCTCTCCCTCTCTCTCCCGCTCTCTCTCTTTAGGTTTATTATGAGGAACTGGATTACACAACTGTGGAGGCTGGGGTGACCCATGATCTGCATCTGCAAGCCGGAGGCCTAGGAAAGCCAATGGTGCAATGCAGTTCAAGTCTGAAGGCCTGAGAACCAGGGGAGCTGATGATGTAAAGTCTGAGAGCAGAAGTGAATATGAGATGTCCAGCTCAACCAGTGAGGCAGAATGGGATTAAAAAAAAAAAAAAATGTGGTGAATTCCTCCCTCCTCCACATTTTGCTTTATTCAGGCTCTCAACAGACTAAATAATGCCCACCCAACTGTACTAAAGAGGGCAATCTACTTACCGTGTCCACCAATTCAAATGCTAATCTCATCTGGAAAAACCTTCCTAGAACAATTCTAGAAACAACGTTTAATCTGGGAACCTTGTGGCCCATTCAAGTTGACCCATAAAATTAACCATCACAAGGGACCATTAAAATCATACATTAAAGACAACAAATCCCTAAGATGAAAAGACCCAGACTACAGGAACTGTAGTTCCTGCCAATTAGAAACACATTATTTTTACTTTATTTGAGTCAGAATTAAACATGTTTTCTGTAGAACCATTACACAATGTGTATATTCCTTAAGTGTTAAATTTAACATGATTCCTTAATTTCTACATTAGTTATCATTAAACTCTATGTGATTTTCTTTAAAACTTAAAAAAAATATTAAAAATAGAACAAATTAAAATAAATTTGCTTATACTGCTTTTTTAACAATGGATTTTAATATTCATTCTCTTTCCACATCCAAGAGCTGCAAATTACAATCATTTCTAGCTCTACAATGTCTCCTTTTTGATAGGTAGAGAATGAGGGGGGTACGTTGGATTTTATAGGCATAGGTATTAAAACAACTTAATAACTCACATAAAGTGCCCTATATAAAATATTTCAAGGATGCTAACTTTGTAAACTAAGCCACTTTGTATTATTACATAAGCAATCCTTGTTTGATAGTGAAAACAAGGATTATAGTAAATGTTCTTTCCTGTTTTCTAAAGAAATATATCAAAAACTAAGAGTGTTGGCTCAGAAAAGAGAGCTGCATAGGGCAGTGTATAAACTTTACATTTCTTCCAAAGACTAATTGTGATTTTCTCTCTCTTTCAAAGCCTTAGACAAGACTCAAAATTCTAGCTCCCAAATAAATACCTCTTATAATAGAGGCAGAGATCAGTGACTCTCCAAGATGATGACTTGCAAAATAAATAAAAACAGCCTCACTGATAATAGGAAAATACCATCTTATAACAATATTAATTATAAAGCATTCCAGTGAGTACATATTTTACTTTACTACTGATATTTATTATTTTTTGCTATTTATAAAATAATATTCTTTTTTATTTTATTGCCTTCAGAAATATTTTTGTGGCAAATATTTATTTGATTTTTATATCAAGATAAAGGTTTGATGAACTGAAAATTTAATCTCAAAACACAATTAAGATTCTTTTTATTGCCATTGCTCTGGCTGGACTGATCAATGAACTGCACAACCAACTCATTGCATGCATTTGGTAAATGCTTGTGTATGTAAATGTGTATTTTGAATCAGAAAATATTAGTAGTTTATATAGCCTTGAAAAAGAACTTCAGCCTACAGACCTTGGGAAAAATAACTTTGTAAGGGAAAAAATAAGGATATAAACCAATTTCCATATCATTTGGTTGGTTTGTTACATGTTCATTTTAACGTTACATCCACGTATCTCAGTTTTTTTTTTATTAGAATTTTTTTAAACATTTTTATTGGAGTATAATTGCTTTACAGTGTTGTGTTAGTTGCTGCTAACGAAGTGAATCAGCTATACGTATGCATATGTCCCCATATCCCCTCCCTCTTGAGCCTCCCTCCCACCCTCCCTATCTACCCCACTAGGTGGTCACAAAGCACCAAGCTGATATCCCTGTGCTATGTGGCTGCTTCCCACTAGCTATTGATTTTACATTTTGGCATATCTCAGTTTAAAATGACATGTTTTAACAAAGTTTCCACGCTTATTAGGAATTACTTAGGATTGTCTTTCTCTTTCTCCCTCCAATACCAATTCCTCATATATTTCTTATTTCTCAATGTATGATGTTCAGTATACAAAGATTATGACAACTTATTTAGCTAAAACAGAAAAATACTTTAAATAGCCTGGGTTCATACCAAGGAGCCTCTTCAAGGTGTTTATTTTATAATTCTAACAGATATAAAGGAGAAAAATTATTTACTATATAGCAACTAGAGCCTCCACAAGCTATTGATCCCAGTATTTGGCATTCAATTTAGGTAAAAATAACACATACTAAATCTTATTTTTAAATAAATAAGATTTATAAAATTCACATAAACTCGTGGGAAAAGAAACAAACAAAAAAAATGACCTCAAAAACTAAAAGTCACTGAATTACTTAAAAAAATATAAAGGCAAAATAAAACCTGTAACCCCACAAACTTAAGGAATTTTTCTGAGCATTGGGTGAACATCATTTCAGGCATATATAGGCACACCTCACTCTAACACGCGCTTCCCAGATACTGTCAATTTTTACAACAGTAGGTTTGTGACACCCCTGCATCCAGCAGGTCTCTCAGCACTATTTTTCCAACAGCATTTGTTCACTTTGCATCTCTGTGTCACGTTTTGTTAATACTTGCAATATATCAAAGTTTTTCATTATTATTATAATTGTTATGATGATCTGTGATCAGTGATCTTTGATGTTACAGTTGCAAAAAAATGACAACTTGCTGAAGTCTCAGATGATGGTTAGCATTTTTTAGGAATAAGTGTCTTTTAATTAATTTATATTGCTCTTTTAGACATAAAGCTATCTCACATTTAATAGACTATACATAGTATAAACACAACTTTTATATGCACTGGGAAATAAAAAATTCATATAACTCGCTTTATTGCGATATTCACTTTATTGCAGTGATCTGGAACGGAAATTGCAATACCTGAGGTATGCCTGTAACCATTACATGTACTATTGATCTCTATGTATCAATTTCACTTATAAAAATATGTTAATTGAAATGGAGAGTGTTTTCCCTTCAATTTAGTAAAACTGCCTGCTGTAGAGCCCATAGGATTTCTCCTCCCTAGTTTGCTTGAAGCTCTACTTCAGAGGTCCGAAAACTGTGGTCCATGGACCAAACCCTGACAGCCACCTACTTTTGTAAATTAAGTATTATTGGAACAAAGTCACATGTATTCATTTACCTATTACCTGTTGTTGTTTTCTCACTACAAGGAAAAATTTCAGTAGTTGTGACCTGAGACCATTTGTCCAGCAAAACATAATACATTTACCACCCAGCCCTTTACAGAAAAATTTTGTTGATGCTGCTCTACTCCATACTGTACAAAAAAAAATTAGTTATTTTCATCTTTCTAATTGCTTTTCCTTTTCCTTATATGTTAATAATGTAGCAAACTGCATAGTAGAGGTAATGTACTTTTTATACATTTACTTGAAAACTATATATAAAATGTATATATTACATTCAAAATCTAATTGTTATTCTATCAATGTTTTGTAAATCTTTCCATTATAGAATCAATCTGAGTTGCCACATAGTAAGTAGCCCATAGTATGGTGTATCAAGATTTATTTAATGATCCCCTACTGGAGATCACTTAACTGTTTTCTTTTCTCTCTAATTTTCTTTCTTCTAAAATTTTTTTTTTGTTCTATTATGATTAATGCAGCAATGACTATCTAACAGAGCTTGGTTCATATCAGGGGCATTTCTTTAGGGTTCATATCAAGGAGTATAATTACAGATAGAGTAAATATCCGTCAGTACATTTAGCTACCCAATTTAAGCCTGTGTCTGAGCAACCCTCTACCTTTTAAGATAGATCCCACCACTCAATATAAAAATTGTAAATGTCAAATACATACTTTATTTTTTTTAACCATCTTTGAATTTGTGACTTGGGCAATCAAAAGTGGTTGCTTAGACTTGGATTTAGAAGTTATTAATGAAAAAATAAAATATAAAAAGGAAAAGGAGGAAGAAGAAAAGATAAAAAGACCCCACCCCTTCCATAAAAGAGGGACCACATGGAATATTTTTCAGTGCAATCGAGGAAACAACATATACTTTCCATAGTCACGCTTTAGGTGCACAGACTTCGGCAATGATAATTTTATTGCAGCAAGGTACCTTGTTCTAGTCTGGTGGTGGCATAGTGAGAACCTCTGAGAGTTCTGAGGCAGGTTGCGAATATTTTTTCCTGCCTGTCCAGCCTCCAAATCTAGTTTTCTGTTGCTGGCAGGGATTCATAAAGGCATTCAGTCTCTTTTTATTAAATTTGTAGTGTTCTTAAATTAGCTAGATGTGATTTTTGTTTCTTGAAATTAGGAACCGTGGATGATACAGACATTTTTACCAGAAATGACTATGGGCAACTGAGCCTCTGGGTAATGGGTAGAATTTTGAATTCCTTACCTGTCTTCAAAAAGCTAATGGTAGTGAGTACAGTTAAGGGCCTGGAGACTGCCAGCTCATAATATGCACTGTCCAAATAATTAAATTATTGCCTGGGTCTACTGTGATAACTCATGGGATCACTAAAGGCAAGTGTTTTCTCACTATAAGCAAACTGATTGAGTTTGGCAGAACTAGTGTGCCTTCACTATTTTTCCAACTACAATATACTCAGTTCTAAAAGATACTGTATAAATTTATCCATGAAGAATAACAGAGAGCCTTTTTAAGAATTTGAGATTCCCTCTCAGCCATTTTGTGAATAAGCTTCCTATCTTATACCATTTACTTACACCTGCTGTTTGTGATTATGGGGCCACTTTGGAATGTGTTGCTGAGATTTTTCCAGTGGCTGGATGTCTGAATTATCTCCATTCTTCTGAGCTCTGGTCAGCCATCCATGTCACTTTCTATCTCCCTAACCCAAACATACCCATTCTCATACCTCAGCTGGGAACAAACATCTCTGTTGACTAGGTTTTCTTTTAAGAGGCACAGAAAATAACAAATCTACCTGCTTTTCCTTATCTGGTGATTTCAAACATTCAACTGAAAGTGGTCCCTGGAGTTCTCCTATTCTGTGAACATTTATAGCATTTCTTTCTTACCTTACCTCAGGCTACAAATTACTTATTAAATTGACTAAATTTGCCCTATTCTTTCTGTGATTTCTCTTAATTTCTACACATTCTTCTGATATTTCAGAGCTGTTCATTAATTTGTTCTGTATTCTCCGATTTAGGGTAGAAGAGAGACCCAAAGCCAGGGACAGCCTCTAAATCTTGATCCAGTATCTGAAGTTAGGTTATGAGATGTCTTGACATATATCAATGGGTAATATTTAGGTTTTTTCTTCCTTTTAGTCTTTATAAATACAGAGCTTTAACCACTTCTGTTTCTGCCAGATAGATTATTTGTTGTTGGTGGTGTTGGTGTTAATTCCAGAGAAAATACTATTCTTGTTTTTGTCTATAAAGAATTCAATAATATTTTTCTCACGTACATTCTGTGGTTTTAACCATGCAAATGCTCTTTTTAACTTCCATATGGTAGAATTCATACACGCCATATGTTTTAACTGGTTCTGCCTCAAATTGTTATTTTACCAAAAAATACTAGATCTATTTTCTTCAGTAAATACTTGTTTTAATTATGATCATATTATTAATCAACACAGTAAAACTTCAGTTTACTATAAATATTCACTGCAACTTTTGGCTTACCTGACTGTGTAAAAAGTTAAAATGTTGTTTTATACAATGTACTCTAAACCAGTCAAATTTATTAAAAAAAAAAAAAGACCTCCAGAAAATATAAAATGTTGGTAAAACATTAGAGGACCAAGATATTTAATCAGAGAAATTGAGGAATGATATTTAATTGAGGCTTTATTATTATAGCTTCTGGGCAAACACTGGCTAGTCAGAATGAGCTATATAGCCTCTGTAAAACAAAATTACATTTATGTAACTTGCCAGAATTCTTTGAAAAAAATTAGTATGTTAAATATAATTTTCTTGCCTTTTGAAAGTTCTTTTTTAAGTTATCATAGAAATCATTTTTGCTTTCTGCACTTGAATGAAAGTTAAAAGAATTGTAAGTATAACTGAATTGGCCTAGAAATAAAGAACACTATCATTAATTTTCCATGTAGTACAGTCCCTATGTGTTATATAGATGCTATGTAATGTTAAATTATAGTAGGTGTGCTCTAGATCAGAAAAAATCATAAGCTCTATGACTTAAATAACTAAAATAACACTCACTATAACTGATTTATTACATCTCTGTTTTTAAATGATTTGTTCACATAATAATATATATACTTTCAAAGAATGTTTCTGATGTAAAAATGTATTTACCATTCTTTTTCAAACTTGAAATAGAGTGCTAGATACTTTTCATAGTCAGACTTTGTCTGTCTTATATGTCAGCATTCTTTTCCCCTACTTACAATATAATTGTTCTATTTATATTGACTATCTTTTCTAATCCTTTTATCCCCAACTCCTAAAAGAATTACTGTGCGCTATATAAGCAAGGTATTAAATAAATATACATTACCAAAAAACTAATTTTATTAACATATAGAAATCAAGACCAGGGTCTACCAAACTGAACTAAGAAAGCTGTGGATCCTCTAAAAATAAAAAACACTTTAAATACACATCCACACTTTGTAAAACCAATGTGAGAGGGCTCCTTGCTCCCAACTGTCACTTTTCATGAAGAGATGGTCCAAGGAAATTCCATGTTAAAAACATCTACTTTTGTACATTCCTCAAAATTCACTCTTCATTTTCTTACAAATAAAAACAGAGACTTCAAGTCCTGACCAAGATATTCTATCGAACTTTCCCTCCCTACAAAAAACACAGCAAAACAAACAGAAACAACAAAAAACCTATGAAAGTTGGATATGTTTAAAAACACAAAAACCTCTGACAGCATGGAACAGCAACTACAACAGGCAGGGCTTGAATGGTTATACTCTGTGGGAGACTGAGATACTATAATTATGCACTTTCTTCACCATTGGCTTTTCCTAGAGGATACTGACAAACTCTTTGAACAGAATTCAAAGAGAAACGACATTCACATTGGCTGAGGAGGCAGAGTTTATATTTAGGGATGCCACAGCAGATGGGGCTAGAGGACCAAAATCCCAGAAAAGAGGAGACCCCAGTAAATAAGCCCATATTCTGGGGACACTTTTACCTTTTTTGAGGCTGTAAAATTCTACAAATTTCAAAGCAAGTGTCTTGCATCCAAACAAAAATTTTAAAATGCTATGAAGTAGAACCAAATTCCCAAAGACAACAATAAAACAGACAACTGAAAGAGATCCATGGGCATGGACTATAAAACAACTAGTGTAAATGTGTATAAGAAAATTTTGGAAAAAGCAGAGAATTTCCAAAAAAAACAAAAAACAAAATCGAAAACCCAAGTAGCTTAAAAAAAACCCCTCATTTTAGAACTAAAAACATTTTTTAAACGACAGTTGACCCTTGAACAATACAGGTTTGCATGGGTCCACCTATTTGCAGATTTTCTTCAATAACATTGGAAAAATATTTTGAGATTTGTAACAGTTTGAAAAAACTCACAGACAAACCACATAACTTAGATATGTTGAAAAATGTGAGAAAAAGTTAGCTATGTAATGAATGCATAAAATATGTGTTAATCAACTGTGTATGTTATCAGTAAGGCTTCTGGTCAATGGTAGGCTATTAGTAGTTCACTTTGGAGGGAGTCAAATTTATACACAGCTTTGGGACTGTGTGGGGAATCAGCATCACTAACCCCCACGATGTTTGAGGGTCAACTGTACAAATTAAATAAAAGGTTAAGTACAGAAATACAGAATAGTAAATTGATACTGGTGTAAGTAAAATTACTCAGATTGAAACACAAAGAGAAAAAAAGGGAAAATATAAACAAGAGTATGAGAGCTACATGGAACATTGTAAAAAGCTCTAACATATATGTAATTGGAGTCCTAAAAAGGGAATGGGGAAGTAGAACTATTTGAAGGAATTAAACAACTAATAATTTCCCAAAACTGATGAAAGAAATAAAAATACATATCTAAGAATGATCCACAAATCTATGAGGATGCAGCAAAACCAGTTCTAGGAGGGATGTTTATAGCAATACAAGCACACTGCAGGAAACAAGAAAATTTTCAAGAAAATTCAAAAACTTAAAAAAAAAAAATAGTAGAAAAAAATCAATGAAACTAAGCACTGGTTTTTAAAAAATATAAACAAAGTCTATAAATCTGTAGCCAGGCTCATCAAGAAAAAAAGAGAGAAGGCTCAAATAAATAAAATCGGAAATGAAAAAGGAAAAGTTAGAATCAATACCACAGAAATACAAAGTATCATAAGAGATTACTACAAACAATTATATCCCAATAAAAAGAACAACCAAGAAGAAATGGACAAATTCACAGAAATTTAGATTTTTCCAAGACTGAATCAGGAAGAAACAGAAGATATGAACAAACCAATTACCAGTAATTAAATTGAATCAGTAATTTATAAACTTACAACAAACAAATGTTCAGGAGCAGATGGCTTCACAGGTGAATTCTACCAAACTTTTAAAAAAGAGTTGTTACTTATCTGGGTCTGTTACTTATCCTACTCAAAGTATTCCAAAAAATTGAAGAGGAAGGAAAGCTTCTGAACTCATTCTATGAGGCCAGCATCACCCTGATACCAAAATCAAGGACACCACGCACACACAAAAATATTACAGATCAATAACAATGATGAACATAGATGCAAAAATCCTCAACAAAAATACCACTTTTGAGTATTTTTAAGAAGAAAACATAAACACTAATTCAAAAAGATATATGCAGCCCTATGTTCATTGCAGCATTGTTTACAATAGCCAAAATATGGAATCAGCTTAAGTGTCCATCAATAGATGAGTGTATAAAGAAGATGTGGAGTGTATGTATATGAATACACATACACACACAGAGGAATACTACTCAGGCATAAGAAAGAATGAAATCTTGCCATTTGTGACAATATGGATGGATCTAGAGGATATTATGCTAAGCGAAATAAGTCTGACAGAAAAAACAAATATTATATGATTTCATGTGTATGTGGAATCTAAAACAAAAACAAACTCATAGATACAAAGAACAGTCTGGTGGTTTCTGTAGGTGAGGGAGTTGAAGGATGAATGAGGAAGGTAAGGGAGATTAAGTTACAAACATCCAGTTACAAAATAAATGAGTCACTTGGATGAAATACACAGCATACAGAATATGGTCACTTATATTGTGTTACCTTTGTATGGTGGCAGATGGCAACTAGACATATCATGGTGATCATTTTGTAACGAATAGGGAAATATTCAATCACTATGCTGTGTACTTGAAACTACATAGTGCTGTAGGTCAATTATACTTCAATTTAAAAAAAATGTAAACACTGGGAGGAAATGCATCAAAGTGTGAATAGAGTGGAAGAGAAGCTATTGGTTTCTGGATAGAGGAGAAATAAGCAAACATTTTTGAAGATACTGTTGGGGGGAGGCTTTAGTTAATTACAAAAGCTTGTGATTTACCCCAAAGCTTTAATTTATAATGGACAAGTATAATGTTTTCTATCTTCCTAGGATAGTATACTGCAAGATTTCCGGAATTCAAATTAAAAAGAAAATGTTCATTATGTTAGGAATACTGAAATAAAGAATAAAAGATAATATGTTCATGTAGATAGAAATTTTGATTGGGCTAGAGCCAGAGTATACATTTTATATATTAAGGTATTATAATGCTAGGAAATTAGAGTTAGGTACATTGCATTGTGTTGAAAATTTGGAAATACATATTTTGGAGTTATATGATTTTTGACTTTTTGCAAAGGGGAAATGCTGACGTTCTCTCTTTCAGATTTGATTGAAATGGAGATAGACTTTTTTTTTCCAAGTATGAATTCCCAAATAAAAGATCTAATGAAATAGTTAAGGCTTCTTCTAAACAGTGAGCATCTCTTTAGAGCAGAGATAATGCAGTGGACTCATATGATCTGTGTTGGGTCAATCTGAACTGAACGACATAGAGGTGATGCAGGCAAACCACTGAGTCTGTATTTCTGAACGCTACTAAGTGGTCAAGGAAATGATCTGCAAGATGTTTTATGTACTATTTGCTGTACTTTCTGAAAACAATGCTATAAATATTTCTTTCAGAGGTGAATATAAAGTCATGAATATTAAGTGATGTTCCAGCTCTATGAATCTCACATTGCAGAGTAGCTTGTTCGCAGAAAATATTTTCTTTAATAAGTATAACTTTAACTTATTTGTGTTTATATTAGTTCAGATTATTACTTAAAATTTTCTGCTTGTTATACATGACCCTCAAAATTTAGGATATTTTCCAAGGTACAATCATTGTATTACAATTATCTGTAATACAGTTTTTACAAAATTCTGTCAACCCAGTATTTTAGACCCTGGCTAGAGGCCTGTCAGTTAGTTCCCCTTTTTGAGCAACTGATTAAGCGCACAAAGCCAACCACTTCCCTTGTAGAGCTCTCACTCTCTGGGTCACTAGGCATCCACACCCTAATAGCCAGGAACCAGACAACTAGGGACTGTCCCCATGTCCCTAAACCAGTGAAATTACTCAAATTAGTCAATCCACAGAGAGCAAAGTCTAGCTACCCACCTGTGCCTGCATGCCATACAGGAGCTGCCCCCTAAAGCTCCAACTTGTTACCCTGTCCTCAAGAGCAACCCCTCCTGTGGCCATGCTAACAGTCTTCTCTCCCTTGGAACTATAAGTAACAAAGAATTCTGCCTTTCATTTACCCAAGTGTCAGTTTGTTGTATATCCTACTATCAAAGAATCATTAAATCTTGTAAAAAAATTATTCAACAAATATATAACAGTGTGTGACAGAATCATAAGAGGCAAAGATCACTGACTTTCTGAAGCATACATTTTATGTATCATCTATCTGTCTTTCTATCATCCATCATCAATCATCTAATATATATATAAACCATTATATATAAAAATATATACTTTTTATATAAATTTCATGTTTTTTGGTATCTTATCTAAGAGACATTTGCCTGCCTCAAAGTTGTAAAATATTTCTTCTATGTTTTTCTAGGTATCTTAAAGTTTTACTGTTTATATTTCAGTCTGTGATTCAAGTTAATTTTTGTATATTAAAAGGGTCAAGTTCATTTATATACAGTTGTTCTGTTTACCATTTGTCAAAAAGATATTCATTTCTCTCATTGAACTGCCATCATAACTTTTACAAAGATAAATTTACTGTATCTATTTGGGCCTATTTCTGTACATTCAATTTTCTTTCCTGATCTTTATATCTGTCCTTTTAATGGATACCAAACTGTCTTGATCAACATTGGCTTAAACTGGGTCTCAGGATCTACCATGTAATCCTTCATTTTTTCTCTTCCTTTTTTTAAAACCTCTTTGGCTATTCTAGGTCACTAGCTTTTCTATATGAATTATAGAATCAACTTATTACTTTCTACAACAAACCTTGCTGGGATTTCGATTTAGACGGCATTAAATCTAGAGATCAATTTGGAGATAACAGATGTTTTAAGAACAATGAAATCTCCATTGGGTAGACAAGGTATAGCTATTGATGTGATTCAGTCTCATTTAATTTCTCTCATCAGTGATTTGTAATTTTCAATAAACGAGATTTACACATTTAAAAAAATCTATTCCTAAGTATTTTTAGTTTGGGATGCTATCTACATATCATTTTTTTTTGGTGAGAACATTTAGTTCCACTCTTTTAACAAATTTCAATTATACAATACCATGTTATCAGTTATAGTCACCATGATTTCCATTAGAGTCTCAGGATTTATTCATCTTATAACTGAAAGTTTGTACCTTTTTACCAACCTCTCCCTATTTCTCCCACTCCCCACCCACTGGCAACTACTTTTCTAGTAGTTTCTAGAAACTCTGTTTCTATGAGTTTGACTTTCTTTTTTTTTAGATGTCACAGGTAAGTGATACCATAGGTGATACCATGTGGTATTTGTCTTTTACTCTCTGGCTTACTTCACTTAGCATAATCTCTCAATGTTCATCCATGTTGTTGCAAATGTCAGCATTTCCTTATTTCTCATGGCTGAGCTGTATTCCACTGCATATTCATACACACATTTTCTTTATCCATTCATTCATTGAAGACACTTAGGTGGTTTCTGTATCTTGGCTATTGTGAATAATGCTGTAGTAAACATGGGAGCGCATATATCTCTTTGATACCCTGTTTTCATTTTCACTGAATATGTATCCAGAAGTAAAATTGCTGGATCATATGGTAGTTCTATTTTTAATTTTTTGAGAAACTTCCATACTGTTTTCCATAGTGGCTGCACCAATTTGCATTCCCACCAACAGTGCACAAAAGTTCGTTTTCCTGCACATCCTCATCAACACTTGTTATCTCTTGTCATTTGGATGATGGCCATTCTAACAGGTGTGAGGCAATATCTGGTTGTGGTTTTGATTTGCATTTCCCTGATGATTAGTGAGGCTGAGCACCTTTCCATGTACCTTTCCATGGTTATTTTTATGTCTTTTTGGCAGGGGAACTGTCTATTCCATTCCTCTGTTATTTCTTAATCAGATTTTCTATTAAATTGTAAAAGTTCTTTACACATTTTGGTCTTTAATTCCTTATCAGATATATGATTTGCAAATATTTTCTTCCATTCCATATGTTACCTATTCACTTTGGTGATGGTTTCCTTTGCTGAATGGAAGATTTGTAGTTTGATATGTTCTCACATTTTATTTTTGTTTTTGTTGCCTTTGTTTTGGGCATCACATCCAAGAAATCATTGTCAAGAAGCTTACTGATTTTGTTTTCTTCTAGGAATTTTGTGGTTTCAGGGCTTCTGTTCAAGTCTTCAATCCATTTTGATTTTTGTGTATTTTGTAACATAGGGCTCAGTTGTTCATTCACTGCTAATACATTTTTGTTTAAAGTTTTATATGAATGTATAACAGCTGATTTAAAACGTTTGTCCAATTTTTTTTTTTGCATGTCTGCTTATTTTTGGTTGAAAATTAGGTGGGCACTGTTGAGATTAGACTGCAGCCATTCCCATATTCTGTTGTATTCCTTTCAAGGTACTTTCTTGCTGATGTTGCTGTAGTTGTAGTATGCAGTTAACTTGCCTGGACTCAAACTGCAAATGTCGTCTCTCTTGTAGTATGCAACAGCTGTTCTCTCTCCTCTATTACTATGATTTCCTCTGCTGCCTTTCAATCAGGCCCCCTGGGACTCTCCATCATTTATGCATAATTTGGCTTTCAACCCAAGATTTTTTTCAGAGAAGTGGCTCACTGTCTCTGTGATTTTCTTGAATCTACAGATTCTGCCCCAACTTATAGCTGCTTTTTTGGCCTCAAATATTCTTTCCTCCGATGCATCAATCCTAGAAAGTGTTAACTTTCACCACTTGAACTGCTCATGGCTAAGGAGTAAACTCAGCTGAAAATATCAAAAACGATAACAAAAAAGCAAAGAAACATATCTAGCCTTACTGAGATCTAATATTCAAGAACATATCCTCTCTTGCCTCTGCTTGCATTAACACTGGATCCTCTTGCATATATACCTTGTGTGTGTGTGTGTGTGTATAAATTTGTATTAAAATAAAATACATAAAATTTTATTTTCTAATAATATCTATATTTAAATTAATATATATTTAAAAATATTTGTCCCTATTTATTTTATCTACATACTATAGAATTTTAAAATATATATAAATATGGGAAAGATGGATGTTTAGCTAGCAGGGGTGATGGTGATGTCCACTCCTCAGTGAGGATGCTGGGTGGCAAGGACAGGTTTGGACATTGTATTTTTAAGATACCTACAGTGAATCCAAGAGGCACTGTCAGCTAAGCAGTTAAATACATAGCCTTGGAGCTCAGAGGTGAGATTTGTGTTAGAAAATAAGTCTGTGACTGGTGCAGGCTGGTAGACAGCTCACCTCTACCAGGGCAGCCTTACTGGCTGTTCATCTGCTGTCTGCTCTGCTTGGCAGCACCCAAACCGTTATAGGTGAGTCTCCTTTTCTCTCTATTTCCCTTTCCCTTCCTCTCCCTCTGACTCTCCTCTAGCATCCCCTGCCGCAGCCCCGAACTCTACCTCCCTCATTTCGCTTCAGGCTGTCCTTCCCATCTTTCCTCCTCACCCTCTCTGTACCTTCTTTTCTCTCCTTTTTACTCTTCCTCTTTTTTTGAAATCTATGTTGAGCCAGCATTTTCTGCTTCTCTCTATTGATTTTGCTTAAGTTCTTAAGTCCAGCTCTCTTCTTATTCTTTTATCTGTCACGTACCTCTTTTTTCTCCCCTTTTATTTCTACACCTATGTTTTTTTCTTCCTTTTCCCGTAGCTGACTGTATCTCTTCTTTCCTCTTTAAAGAAAAAAAATCTTTAACTTTCTTTAATCGATAAATAAACTATATTTTAGTTTTCTGATCCTAATTTTAAAAAGCAGGTGAGTTGAATGTTTACAGTTTCTCCAAGGAAACAGTTAACACAATTAATTCTGCCTTGGAAGTTTTCCTATGGTCCATGATTGCTGATTAAAGCCATTAGAAGCCTTCCGCTGGTATCATTGGGTGTTAATTTCATTATTGCTCATTTTATTCCAATCTGTTGTCCCACACATTTTCCAACTGGTTGTCACTTGTCCCCTTTTTACCTCCTGTGGAAGTTCACAGATTATGTGTGAAGTCAGGTCCAAAGCATTTCACAGTGTTGCTTTGATTAAAACGTGAAAACCCAGGGCTTCCCTGGTGGCGCAGTGGTTGAGAATCTGCCTGCTAATGCAGGGGACACGGGTTTGAGCCCTGGTCTGGGAGGATCCCACATGCCGCGGAGCAACTAGGCCCGTGAGCCACAACTACTGAGCCTGCGCGTCTGGAGCCTGTGCTCCGCAACGAGAGACCGCGACAGCGAGAGGCCCGCGCACCGCGATGAAGAGTGGCCTCCGCCCGCCACAACTAGAGAAAGCCCTCACACAGAAACGAAGACCCAACACAGCCAAAACTAAGTAAATTAACTAATAAACTCCTACCCCCAACATCTTCTTTAAAAAAAAAAAAATGTGAAAACCCAAGAGAGACAAAGTGATTGATTGCTAAGTTCCTAAGTCACTGACACAGTTGATGGTTACTTCATTAAACTAAATCTTCCTCTGGGTTCTGTAACAACAAATGTAAATAGCCATCTTCTGTCTTGTAATTTTTAAAAAAATAAATAACAGGAAGTTTCCATTTAGTAGACATACACTGAATGAATGTGGTGTGCAAGACACCCAGTTTGTTGCTAGTACAAAGATAAATAGATCATGGTCCTGTCCTTGAAATACACCTAGTCTTTTAAGAATACAGTAATAGGAGTACAGATGGGGTCTATATAGAAAACAATTGCAACACATCCTGTCTTAAATAAAATCTTGGTTATATTTTAAGAAATATGAGCTGTATCCTAGAGCTCAGGGGAATAATCTTGATTACCATCTCTTTGCAAACAATAGCATTCATATCCTTATTCACAGACTCATTTATAGACCATTCAGTGAAGCAATACCATTCAGTTATGATATTACTATTATTTATTTGACAGTATATATGTTATTTTATACTATATCTGAAATTATGCCAAAGAGCAAACTATTTCTCAAAGAAATCTATGAGTATAAAGTAAATAGTAAATAATGCCTGAGCATTTTGGGGATGAGTTCCTGTATATGTTTTTGTTTGTGCTGTTATTTTGTAAAGAGTGCTTCTAGAGGCCATGATGTCTGGTAATTATTACTACATCATTTAGGTTTGATAAAAATAATTCTAGAAAGCCAAGAATTTGGGGTTTATATATAGCTTTAAAATGAAAGAAATACCCTGTCTTCTAAGAGAAAAAACAAACCAAACAAAAGTCTCAGGATACACAGAGAATATTCTTAGACTTCTAATTAAGCTTTTTCTCAGTGTATTTAAGTTCTACGTGGACAGTTCCATTCAACAGGGAAAAAAGATACGTATTTTTTTCCCCAAATAGTTGTTTTTCCTTTTGTTTGTTTGTGCCTACCAGGATGCTTATTGATATAATTCATAAGTGCTTGCCTAAAGGTCTCATATGTATCCAAGATTCAGTTAGGGACTGAAATAAAGACTACGTTAATTTTGATGCTAGGAAACACAGCTTTTGTCAGGGATGATGGATTAAATTTCATATTAAATAGTACATATGGCACATGACTGCAAAGGATTTTAAAATAGTATAACTCAGTTATCCTCAAAACAACCCAAAGAAGTAAGTTCAGAATAATCAGAAAGAGCTCCTAGATCTTTTGTTTCCAGTTCTAGTGTTCTGTCTTTATGGACTCTTCATATTGAAATCCATGTCTGTGCTGTTAATATTTGAGATTGGTTTGGATATGACATAGGCATACATATACAGATATCTTTATCAACTAAAGAATAGATGAAAGCTAATAAAACTCTTTAAAGTTAGTTTATAGACATGGGAGATAGGAATAGGTAAATTTGAATAGTGTAAGTGATAAAGACATTAAAGATAGCATTGTACTTATTTTAAAACTGTCTAAATAGCAGCATTAACTATATACCCATAAAGTAATTCAGTAAATTACGATGAAGCCAAACCTCTGAGATTCTGGAGTTGACACATACTTATGGCAAAACAGAAAATTCAAAACATAACAAAAAAAGAATTTAAAAAATTCAAGTAATGCATTGTTTCTCAAACATACTTGTGACCAGTTTAAAAATAATTAAATCCGCAGGGAATAGGCAACCAGGTAAATGGAAGATTATTTAGAAAGCTGTATTCCAGATGGGCTAAGGAGGAAAATAAAATAAATGGAAAAGGAAGTAATCAAGTCTCTAATAGCTGGGAAAACTAATAACCCAGGATGCTCTTGTGACTCATTAGAGTAAACAAGAGGAAATGAAAACCTGTATATAGATAGTCCAGTCAACATGTTTAATCCACAAAAATTAAAGCTGGAAAGAATATTGTAAAATAAATTCACAGAAAATCCTGACATGCCATTTTAGATTTTAATATCTTCAATTTTATTACACCTGTTTCCTCTGTTATCTCTCTTCTGTCATTTAACACTTATATATGAAAGCAAAGCAAGCAAGAAAAAAATTATGAAATTAACATTTATAGAATAATCTCTAAATATATATTGTGCTGGAAGCCCTAAATTTTTTCAATACTTCCAAACGTTTTATGCATTCACTGAACTGTCACTATTCCTAAATCAAGACTCACCATCTTCAAGTCAACATGTATCATCACACCTGTTGTGATTGTGCTAATGACAAAAATCTTCAGTGAAATATCCTTAATTTTAAATAAATGATTGTTTTCTCACTTTCTTTCATTCCTATAATCAATTATTTATACATTTCTTTCAATTCCTTCTTAAAAATAGGTAATCTACCTATCATCCTCTGGTCTATTTTTTTCCTTTATCCTAGGTCTAAATATTCTATGTTTAGATTTTATTTTGTATCAGTTCCAAGTATATTTTGACATATTAAGGGCGCTCAAATACACTTGATTTAAGAGTGTACAAAGTGTATTATGAACCACATAATAGTTGATTTTATACAAATCAAAATCCTAATATATCTCTGTAACGCTTAGCATTGCTTATCTTTTATAATCATTTAAGATTGAATGAATTAATATGGAAAATGCAATTTTACTGACTATATAAATGTACTGCATGTATTTAAATGCACTCAGTGTCAAGAGTTTGTATATTTACAGATGTGTGTCTGCCTGGGACACATACATTTAGAAAAACATTAAAAAAAATATGAGGCACCAAGAAAGCAAATGCACCCCAGAACCTGTAAAATTAGTCTAAAGCCTGAACAAATTCACTTTGCTGAAATTAACTAAGTTAGGGCAACACTTTCCAATCCAGCCCCCTTCCCCCACCTCCTCTCTCCTGTTGCTTCCTCTGCCCAAGTTCTGAGCTTTGATTCTTACTCACTTCTAGATAATTTCATTTGGATTTCTTATAACTGACCTTGTTTGTTTTCCTCTATTCTACCCTGTGTCACTGCTACCATATATCATGTTTCTCCCTCTAATTCCATTACTGATTTCATTTGGAAGTTTTTTGTTTGATTATTTATTATACTTTGCACCACTGTGTGTGAGAAAAATAAGATCAAAAACAAATGAAATGAGATAGCTTGGAAATGTGTAAATAAACTTATTTACAGTGAAAATAGTTATATAACTGTGAATATATTTTCACACACAAACACGTCAATAGATGGAGTAATTAACACGTGTTTCATCAGCAACACAGCCAGCTCCCTGCAGCAACAGCAAAATCTTCTCTTTGACTCTGTTACTGGAGCACACAAGTCTTAGACAACAGAAAACGGTACCACAGATGGGATTGTTTCCCCTCACAGGATAGAAGTGATTGCAAGGAGGCTCGAGAATTGTCACCTTCATAGATGAATGTATTTACAGTTTTTCTTATTTATTCACTTATATCTAACTCTGAATCAGATAATTCCTCTTGTCCTCTTGATACTTTTCTTGATGATACATTATGGTTACACGATTCTATATACTTATTTTAAAAATCCTTAATCTCTATTCATATTTGCTTTTCCTAACACACTGAAATAAATATTTTATATTATGATATTGAACCATTATGACATTAAGCAACTTGCTAAAATAAAATCTTATATTTCCTAAGTCAGGAACAAAACTCAGATGCTCCCATTTTCGGTTCAATGAGCTTTAAAATACTTCACAGTTTTTCTCATTAAAATATTTCAGATTGCTCTTCTCCTATTGACTATTTTAACTTAAATTTCAAAATCTGCATGTTCCTTATTCTACTTCCTTGACTGAATTCCAGCTGGATTCTTCATGTAATGTGTTTTGTTCAATAATTCTGACTGGACCCAAAAGAGAGGGAAATTAATGTATATTGGAAGTATAAATGTTATCTTATTGCCATGGTGTGCTAATATGAAATATATTTTAAATGAGAGGATATTATTCAATAATTTGAGATTTTCATACCTTGCATATAGAACGTATTATATTTTGTCACCTTGATTGAGTCACTAACTGGCATGAATGTATATTTTATGCCCCTCTGTTTGATTTCCTTCTAGAAGAGTCCCTGGCACATAGCTGGAACTCAATAAATATATATTTTTAAAAAAAGAGTAAATAAAAAATAATGTGCCTCTGTTCCTCTTGTAATAGAACTTAAATATAAATTAGTATTTCAGATTAACAGATTGGCATATTAAAACTAAAGAGAATATAAGTAGTACTTACGATGTACAATGTATAGGTTTAGAGAGGAAGATAACTGAACAAACTTGGTGAAGATTAAGCCACTTGATACAATGTTCTCTTGTCACTGACAGCTTTTCATTCAAAGACAATTCCCTCCTATGGTTTCAAGATAGGCGAAAGTATCATATCCACACACAATATCCAGAAGCACAGAAAGGACGCTTGGATGTCTTATGCTTCTTTCATAGGGATAGGCCACCCCTTATTGGATGTTCCCAGGAGATCTCTCCCAGGTCTACCTGGGCATCTGCTTCCATAATTTTTGGCAAAAATAGAATTCCTCCCACCATCCCAGGGCATATTTCACCAGAAATACTAGAAGTAAATATTAAACACTAAGTACTCAAGCCATCTGACTTAGAAATCCTTAGATGTTTGGTTTGTTTTTATAAGTTTTATTGCTAATCAGAAACGAGAAGCAAGAAGATACTAATAAATACACTGTGAATTCAGTTAGGAATCAAGCTGATATTCCTGATATCCACTTTGAAAAAGAAAAGAGGAAGATTATCAGCAGCTTATTAAACTTGTTCCAAACAAATGTTCCTTTTCAATGGATTTATATGAACAAAATACTTTTGTTTCAAAATCATAATATTACAACTTAGTGATCAAAGTTTCATTCTCTGTACTGGAGCTCAAAAAGAATACAACCTTTTGGAATTTTGTTTTTTTAAGAAAATAGCAAACTATCTTGTCAGAAAATATACACCATTCACAACTAACAGAAAATGTTCATTCTCACAGATTCACATTGCTTTGAAAGGATAAAGGAAAGAAGGTCAAAATGCTATTAATATTAAGTCACTTGAAATATATTTTACAGGCAAATTTACTTCCTAGTGTTCTTCACACTGTCCTAATTTACATAACATTCAGAGACTTTATAATCACACTTCAGAAAAATGTAACATATAGAAAAGATAATAATTTTCATCTCTACAGATCTCTTTGATTATAGAGAAAATAAACATTTCATAAGGAAAGTAGGTACACAATTCTTCAGATCCTTTAGTGGGGGAGGGAGCTTCTTCAAGTCACCAGATATGAGATTGACAGATTGACAGATTAATTAGTACCTTTTTGGCTCACCCATGTTCAGTCTTGGTAAATCACAATGAATTGGCCAAGAAGAATCACTGTATCATGCTTATCAGTACAATTTCAATAAAGTTAAATTAGTAATGGCCTCCTGAGCAAAATACATATTCTAAAGACCATAACATTTAAAAAGAATATTTATAAGCTCTCTGAGTACAGTGACTCTATCTTCTTCCCTGTGAATCTTGATTACCTACAACAGTACTTGGCAGATACAATTATAGTAAACTCTCAAAAATATTACATGAAAGGATTTTAAATGAGTTTCCTATCATAAGGCAACACTCCATAGCAAATAATTATTTGGATAGTAAATGAGAGTTAATTGAATCGGATAATGCAGATTAATTTTAAAATACCTATGAAAGTTTTACCCTTATACAACTCTTTTTATTGTGAAATATAACACACATATAAAAGAATGCATAAAGTAATTATACACTTTTATTTTTTACAGTGTGAACACTCATAAAACCCTCACCTTAATAAAGACATAAAACATCGTCAGGACTCAATGACCCTCAATATGGATTTACATTGACTGTGTTTTGCATTTTCATTTTAGCGTTTAGTCATTTCGGTATACATTACTAGAGTTTAGTCTGGCCTGTTTTGAACTTAGTATAAATGGAATTAGGCAGCATATGTCATATTTTATATCTTTCACTTTGCATTGATTGCGCCTCATCCAGGTTATTGTATTTAGGTACATAGTCCATGTATTTTCAAGGAAATATTGCATGCCACTCTATGAATTAATACAATTTACCTAATTCCCTGTTGTTATATCTTGTTTTACCAGTTTGTAGTTTTTTTTGTTTGTTTTTTTTTTTGCGGTACGTGGGCCTCTCACTGTTGTGGCCTCTCCCGTTGCGGAGCACAGGCTCCGGACGTGCAGACTCAGCGGCCACGGCTCACGGGCCCAGCCGCTCCGTGGCATGTGGGATCTTCCCGGACCGGGGCACGAACCCGTGTCCCCTGCATCAGCAGGCAGACTCTCAACCACTGCGCCACCAGGGAAGCCCTGTAGCTTTTTTTAATAATGCAGTTATGCATACTCTTGGACCTGTCTTCTGTATATATGTATGCAAGTATATATGCATGGATTTCAGTTGGATATATACTTAAGAGAATGAAATTACTGTATTATAGACATGTGTATTTAACATGAGTGATGTTAATTGTTTTCTAAAATGGTTGAATCAATATTTATTCTCACTAGCAATGTACAAAACTTCCATGTCTCTAAACTCTCACATTATACCATCAATCTTAAAATTTTAGTCACTCCAGTAACAGTACCTTTGTACTTCATATTTTTAAATTTATCTGATGAAGTCAAACACATTTTCACATGTTTATTTGCCATTTAGGTTTCCTGTTTGGCAAATTAGCTATTTGATTCTCTTGTCCACTTTACTAATCATCTGTTTTTATCTTATTGACATGGTAATCTATTATATATTCTCAGCATGAGTCCTTTGCTGGTTATGTATTTCACTAATATAGCCTTCCCATTTTGGGCTCACCTATTCGTTTTTCCTAATACTATTTGCTCATCAAGAGTAAGTTCTTTATTTTAATGTGGTCATTTAAAAACAATAAATTTATTTATTTTATTTTTGACTGTTGGGTCTTTGTTGCTGCGCACAGGCTTTCTCTAGTTGCGGCGAGCGGGGGCTACTCTTCATTGCGGTGCGCGGGCTTCTCATTGCGGTGGCTTCTCTTGTTGTGGAGTATGGGCTCTAGGCACGCAGGCTTCGGTAGTTGTGGCACATGGGCTCAGTATTTGTGGCACGTGGGCTCTAGAGTGCAGGCTCAGTAGTTGTGGCACACGGGCTCAGTTGCTCCGCAGCATTTGGGATCTTCCCGGACCAGTGCTTGAACCTGTGTCCCCTGCATTGGCAGGCGATTCTTAACCACTGTGCCACCAGGGAAGCCCAATGTGGTCATTTTTATCTGTTGTTTACTCACAGCTAGTGATATGTTTCCCTATTTAAGAAATACTGTATTAATCAGAAATTAGCATGATATTATGTATAATACAATATATTCTAAATAATTGTATTTGTTTTTAAACTATTTCTCCCCCTTAAGAATATTAAATCCATGAGGACAGTGGCATTACTATTTTGATGTCTGCTGTGTGAGTATAACATAGAAGAGTGTACAACACAAAGCAGACAGACAACAGTTATATATATATAGATAGATAGATATATAGATAGATACCTATCTATAGCTATATATCTCTTTATCTATACATCCACCTATTAACCATCGAAATATCCATCCACAGATATGTGCCAACATGGCATCTCCATGCAGCAGGATATAATAATATTTTAATTATTTTCCTACTTAATTATTAGAACTATCCCAATCAAAATCCAAATAAGATAAATACATTTGAAGTTTTCAACAAAACGGATACTTTTGTTGGAGCTCACTTCTGATGTGCATAACCCTTTACATGAGATATTTTATTTAAAACATTTTAACATTTCTTTTAATTTGAAGATCTGAGTCATCCTGTTAGGACTCCAGCGCATAAAAACTGTCACTAATATTTCCACCAACTACAGTGATATTTCTCATGTGTGCAGTCAGGCTCCTAGATTCCTAAGTGTTCAGACATTTGACTGCCATGAACCTTTAGAATCCTATTAGATGTATGCCCAGCATACTGTAGTTATTCAAATGTTCTGTATTTCATCCAAATGCTTTAGTTCCAGTTATTATGTAAACTCCCTCTTTGGAAGATGTTTGGTTCTTTATGAGCCATGGGGACTAGTCCTCTGGCTTTAGTGGCTCTCTTCTTCCCTTTAATTTAGAGAACTGGGTTAAATCTTGGCTTAGAAGTAAAGATTGCCCAGGAGAAAAACAGTTTCTTCCAAGGGCGAGAGTAAACTGTTTTAACCTTTTGTGAAATGTCCTGGAAATCAAGCTGACCCTTCTTGGCTTTCTAAGGTACTTGCAAGAGCTTCCCAAGGGCTAAGACATTCTTCCAAGTGATGCCTACACATAACTTTCTACAGTAGTTGGCTTGGTTTCTACTTTCTACAGTAGTTACAGGCCTTGCATGTAGTTCCAAGAGGAAAAAAAGAAGAATAAAGCAATAAGAGCACTTCAACAGAGATCATAGGAGAGGAACAAACCCCCAATACTATATACTCTGTATATAATAAACAATTTGTATCCATTTAGATCTTCTCATGAAAATTCTAATCACTGATACCATAGGCCCAAAGAACACATGACTGTGACCTTGACTGTAGGGCTTGATTAATTATAGAGAAGGAGATGTGCAGAAGAGAAAGCCTGAGTTTTCACAGAACATTTAATATATAATTTAAAACTAATGAAAACAATATCGAATATTAAATTTGAGTGCCCATAATCTCTGCTCCAGTAACACAGTTGGTAAGGTTTTACATACAAATATATTCAGAATGGTATTAGTTATGAAAGTGAAAACTACTTATGCCCAATATTAAGAAAACGGTTAGTAAATTAATGGTATATCCATAGGTATTATTGAGACAGTATGAATAACTTTACATGGAAAATTTTTTGCATTAATAAGCCAAATAAAAACAGGATTTTATATTTTTTTTAGGACTGAAATAATATAAGTAATGGATAGATGTGATGGCTTTTTGATATGTTACTTTGGCTAGATTACTATCCCTGGTTGCTTAGTAACACTAATCTACTGCTCCTGTGAAGGAGTTTTATAGATGTAATTAGATTCCCTAATTAGTGGACTTTTAGTGATATTTTTCTGTGTGCCTAACTTAATTAGTTAGAAAGTTTTAAAAGCAGAGCTAAAGAATTCCACCTGTGGACAACAGCTTTGGCCCTTGTTCATGGAATTCCAGCCTGCCCTACATCTTCCCATCTTGACTGTCTGTGGACAACAGCTTTGGCCATCCTGCGAGCTTCCAATTTGCTTGTGATTTTTCCTTCCTAATGGTCTACTTTTCAGAATTTGGATTTGCTTAGCTGTCTCCACCGCTGTATAAGCCAACTCCCTATGAAAAGTCCTGCAGTCTGTTATATTACTGTTATCTTATCTTGAACACTGATACAACAGATAATATGTATGCAATTTGTGTACAAAATAAAATATCCCAAGGTTAATTGTAAATGTTTCCAGGTTGAATAGGTTTAACGTTTTTTCTTTTTTATTGTGTCATTTCTATAGCTTATGTAGATAAATCAGACTATCATATTTAAATGTCATTATATTTTGAAACTTTTACATATAACTCTCTTGGTCTTTTTCTACTATCAACATTCAACTTCATTTTACTCACTCATTTTGAAGAACAAACTGCATTTAGAATGATAATTGCTATAAGTGACTTACTGTCAACTACAGGATGATTTTTATTTTAAGTTATAATTGGATTTAAAATATAATTGTCATGACTGCAGAGAATATGTGTTCTTTGCAAGGTTATTTATACCCTGTGTCTCCATACTGCCCACCTCTGGGCCAATCCCTGTCACCCGGGTTTAAAGTAGCTGAATAGGCCACTCTTGATCAAATTCCCTCCTCAGTGACAGCCAGCCTTATGTCTAGAAATTCAGATGAGCACTTTGTAATAAACTGACTTTGGAAAAAGTGTATCATTAATTTGTTCAATCAAAAAATTATTAAGTGTTTTCTCTGTTCGAGATTCTGTATTAGATTCTGGGTAATTTAAGACAATTTTAGGCTTTCAGTATGGAAGAACTTATTTAAAGGTATAATTGAATAAGAAATTTTAACACAATGCAATAATCTTCTTAATAAATATAAATATAAGTGGGCTAACCTGAATAATTCTAACCCCAGTTAACTTACTTTAATAGTCTCCACATTTTCTAAATTCACTGAACACTACTGTTATTCTAGGCTCATACTATATTACAGCAAATATATTTCAAAAAAGCAATAAACAGAGTAGTATTCTACTGACTGTTCTGTTTAGAAAGAACATGTAAAGGAAGAACTTGAATGCAGATGATCTTATATGTTCGAAAAACCACAGGAATTCCTAAAATATAAAACAAGATGGGTCTTCCAAACCTGAGCATCTTAAGGATATGACAAAGATTTTGAATAATTAATTGATGTTTATCTATGTATATACATATATAATAAAATGAGACACTTAAGTCTTTCTATAATTACCAACTTGCTTTATTTCAGCAAAACCTGCAGAAAATATTTTATGTTCTCAGATAAAAAAGAAAAAAATCTACTCTTCATAGTTAGCTCAAATAATGACCTCACTAAAATTTATCTGCACATGCAAAGCATAACGTATTTATGAGGGGTTCATCAGAAAATGAATTATGAAGAAGGCTGACATGATCTATCTTTTGCATTATTGGCAAAAGCTCCATGCACTATCTGCACCCTCTAAAATGAGGGTCTATTCTCTGTTTGAAATGTTGCCTGGGCTTTATTGCAAATGTATACTCATTTCTCTCTCATGCATTTTTCTTATTCTAATTTCTCTGTACAGCTTACCAGTCATTACTAGTATAATTATTATTGCACTTGAATTCTTTTTTACATGAGAATCATTTCTCTTTATCAAAACAAAGCATGTAATTTGTCTATTTGATATTTAATCCTATATGCCAATAAATAATATTTAACAGATATATATATATATAATGTCTTATTCATGTTATATTTTTATACATAATACTTCTAACCAGAGAAGAGGACTTACTATTTTTATTTCTCTTGGCAGTAGCTTGGTTACATACCAGTAAATTTAGAAGAAGATTGTATTGTACTTCAAATATCTGTAATTTTTTACACTATTTAAAATGTACTAACATATAAACTAATCTATAAATGTTTCACCTAAACACAACTTACCTTAATATTATTTATACACATGCCAATATATATTTTTTCTTTTTATGTAATCTTACTGCTTACTGATAGATATTAGAAAATGAACTGTCAGAGAAAATTTATAAAACCTATCGACCTAATAATGCCAATATTAAATATGAATATTAAAGCAATGTGCAATTTAAAATACCAACTGAAGTTCATAAATATGAAATCAACATAGATAAGATATTTAAGGAAAAATTAATATAAATATTTGATACTGAACATGAACTTGAAGAAGGGGTGATATGTGGATGGAGAGTGGTAAGAGATAGTCTAAGCTGTCAAAAACTTAGGTGAAAGGATAAATGACAAATTAGCTTTTTTCGAATATTTACAAAACTGACTAGAACAGTCTTACAAAATTACTGAGCTATAAATGAGTTATAAAGTATCAATTTGTATTAGGCTGTGATTATTTTCAAAAGTGTCTTCAAATACTAGAGTCTGGATTTAATAAAGTTACTAATCACGTGACAGCATAAAAAAGAACAATTATTACAGTGAAACAGAGCTTAGTTTGTACTCTTGTGAATTTGGTTAATTATATTAATTACTAGCTCTGTGAACTTGGGCAAATTAACTTCTGTGTCTAGCAGAAACCCCTGTACATAGTTCAATAAATACAGTTGTCATTTTCCTCATTCATTTCTTTGGGGTAAAATTAAAGTAAAAAGGAAGAGGAAACAAAGTTGTACACACACAAGTGAGGAGATAAAAGCTAAAAGTTATTTATAGATCAAAGACAAATTGCAGGTAGTATTTGCATATTCAAGTTAATTTCTGTATTTTGGATCTTTTGCCATAAATCTAGACACAACCTCATTTCTAAAAATATTGATGAAAACTCATTTGGTGAGTTCTAATTGATAATAAAACACTAACTGAAAATATTGTTGTAAATCTATATTCACTGCTATTTTGTTAACAAAAGTGGAAATGTTTACATTACAAAACAAATGTTTAATTAAATTGCACTCTGGATGCTTTATCAAATATTTTGTATAACCTATTCCCATTTATTGATGTCAGAAGAATGAGTCAAGAATGCAATTGAACTATATGAGACAATATTAACATGTTAAAAATAAGTTAAGCTACATGAATTTAAATCTCATGTGACCACAAATAATTTATAAAATCAAATTATGATGTAAAAGGCAACTTTGACTTTAGCCATTAGAGGCCAAGATACTTTTTTTTTTTTTTTTTTTTTTTTTTTTTTTTTTTCCGGGGGCCGCGGGCCTCTCACTATTGTGGCCTCTCCCATTGCTCAGCACAGGCTCCGCCAGCCGTCCCGCGGCATGTGGGATCCTCCCAGAGCGGGACACGAACCCATGTCCCCTGCATTGGCAAGTGAACTCTCAACCACTGCACCACCAGGGAAGCCCCAAGATACATTTTTTATGCAAAATTAAAATACTATTCAATCAAACCCATTAGGATTATTATTACTATCAAATAAATGAATTACAAAATGTTGTTAATTTACATCTCAATAGATTGGGATTTGAAAAACTGCATAGTGACATTTTGCTAGTAAATTAAACAACATAAAGATTAAAATGCAATATTAATAATGTCATAAAAAACTTAGAAAAAGTTTATCTTTTTCTCAAAATACTGTTAAATAAGTTACAATTTGATATTGACTGGTATACAGATTGCTAATATGACACTATATTTGCTTTTCTATGACTTAGATAATATCTGAATGATTTAAAAATTGGTCATACAATGGTAGCTTGTGCTGTTAACTTAATACTAAGACATTTATTTTAATAAGCAAATGCTTAAAACAATATATCCTTGTGTAAGTACCACCTACATCTATTTTTACAAAACTTTATATTAAATGAGTTAATATGAAAAGGACACATTTTTGCTAAAGCAAAAATGAAATAGAAGTTGCCTCAAGTTACGTTCAACATGAAAGTATATGTCAAAACAAGATTTGAGAAATTACACTTGAAATATTTTCAATTTTTCAAAAATTTTAAATAAAAGCAAGCTAATATACCTCAACAACTTAGCTAAATATTTTTAAATGTAAAATCTACAATTTTTAATGTCTTTTCATCTATTGCCATGATTTAATAAAACTGTATTCTTTCAGTTGCTCTTATAATGAATATTCATCTACAAATGTATTATTTTATTAATAAATATCCATCTCCTGTTAATGTTTTCCTAACAGAGAAGGAATAAAACAAAAGTGGCAGGTATCAATTCTTACTAAAAGGATTGTTGCAGATCCTCTTATTCATTCATTCACTCCAAAAATATTTATTAATGCTAAACATGTACTAAGTATATTTTTGGTGCCAATTACAGAGTGGTTAATAAAAGTGGCAACAAAACAAAAATTATCTTAGTACACAATCTAGGGTTTGTTTTAGCCAAAAAAATCCCCTGTTGCCCCACTTTTTACCAAGAGATTCACAGTTCCATTCAGGACTCAATGAGCCCTTCGCTGGGGAATGAATCATGCTTGACCTAATGATCTCTCCTTTCATCCTCAATTCCTACCCTCCTCTGCAATGAACAGTTGTGTTCAATGGGACTTGGAAGGGAGCCAACTAGGGTACTTCTGGCAAAATCTTTCCTTGCTGATAAAGAGAGCTCTCTTATCCTTTCCTGCTGGTGGTGCTCTTATTTGAAACATATTGGAGCTTCATAGCTAGCTGAATTTAAACCATGAGAAAAGAGCCAAGAAAACGTCATTAAGGTCAACTAATACCTTCATTTATTGAGTGACTGAACTAACATTAGAGCCACATACCTAAATATTTGTCTACATAGAAAAATAAACCATTAATTGTTAAGTAACTACTAGACAGGTATTCTATTATATCCAGTCAAATCAATTCTTATTGCAGCAGTGATAAGAAAAGTACGAGATTTATCATTAAAGTAATTTGCTTTAACTTTTGGAAAAAGCCATGTAGTAAAATGTAAATTTAAAACAGGGGACTCTATGGTTTTTCTCCTTCAATTTGTTAATATTGATTGATTTGCATATATTGAAGAATCCTTGCATTCCTGGAATAAACCCCACTTGATCATGGTGTATGATCCTTTTAATGTGCTGTTGGATTCTGTTTGCTAGTATTTTGTTGAGGATTTTTGCATCTATGTTCATCAGTGATATTGGCCTGTAGTTTTCTTTCTTTGTGACATCCTTGTCTGGTTTTGGTATCAAGGTGATGGTGGCCTCGTAGAATGAGTTTGGGAGTGTTCCTCCCTCTGCTATATTTTGGAAGAGTTTGAGAAGGATAGGTGTTAGCTCTTCTCTAAATGTTTGATAGAATTCGCCTGTGAAGCCATCTGGTCCTGGGCTTTTGTTTGTTGGAAGATTTTTAATCACAGTTTCAATTTCAGTGTTTGTGATTGGTCTGTTCATATTTTCTATTTCTTCCTGATTCAGTCTTGGCAGTTTGTGCATTTCTAAGAATTTGTCCATTTCTTCCAGATTGTCCATTTTATTGGCATAGAGTTGCTTGTAGTAATCCCTCATGCTGCACCAGCAGGCGGATTCTCAACCACTGCACAACCAGGGACGCCCCTGTTGGAAGATTTTTAATCACAGTTTCAATTTCAGTGCTTGTGATTGGTCTGTTCATATTTTCTATTCCTGATTCAGTCTTGGCAGGTTGTGCATTTCTAAGAATTTGTCCATTTCTTCCAGGTTGTCCATTTTATTGGCATAGAGTTGCTTGTAGTAATCTCTCATGATCCTTTGTATTTCTGCAGTGTCAGCTGTTACTTCTCCTTTTTCATTTCTAATTCTGTTTATTTGAGTCTTCTCCCTTTTATTCTTGATGAGTCTGGCTAACTAAACATAGAACTACCATACGACCCAGCAATCCCACTACTGGGCATATACCCTGAGAAAACCATAATTCAAAAAGAGTCATGTACCACAATGTTCATTGCAGCTCTATTTACAATAGCCAGGACATGGAAGCAACCTAAGTGTCCATCATCGGATGAATGGATAAAGATGTGGCGTTAGGTTGTTTATTCGAGATGTTTCCTGCTTCTTAAGGTGGGCTTGTATTGCTATAAACTTCCCTCTTAGAACTGCTTTTGCTGCATCCCATAGGTTTTGGGTCGTTGTATCTCCATTGTCATTTGTTTCTAGGTATTTTTTAATTTCCTCTTTGATTTCTTCAGTGATCACTTCGTTACTAAGTAGTGTATTGTTTAGCCTCCATGTGTTTGTATTTTTTACTACATATATACACTACCAAACATAAATAGATAGCTAGTGGGAAGCAGCCATACAGCACAGGGAGATCAGCTTGGTGGTTTGTGACCACCTAGAGGGGTGGGATAGGGAGGGTGGGAGGGAGGGAGATGCAAGAGGGAAGAGATATGGGAATGTGTGTATGTGTATAGCTGATTCACTTTGTTATAGAGCAGAAACTAACACACCATTGTAAAGCAATTATACTCCAATAAAGATGTTAAAAATAAATAAATAAAATAAAATAGAAATAAAACAGGTGACTCTATAATCTAAATTTCATTACTGTCAAAATAATTTGTTGTACCAGTCTGTTGCTACTAGCGTTTTGGTATATCTAGTTATTTTATATTTAATGATGGGCATCGTATAGAAAAATCTACAGATTCTTTGAGGCTCTGTGCATGTCTTTTTCTCCAGAAGAATTCTAATTTGCTTCTGAGAGGCAGCTAGGCTGAATATACAAACACTCCTAGATTAGAAATATCTAGTCAGGGATCAAAGTGATTTGATCTGGGCTTCAGCCCTTATGAGAGCTGGACTTTATTCTGTTAACCAGGGTGTATCACTTTCGAGTTTCATCCCAAAGCCTTACAGAGCTACCTACCTTGTACCTATCTTCCTGAGTAACCTTGAATTTTAATCTTTATTCCCCTGTCCCATGATTCAGGTGAGTTCTGCCCTGCATCTCAGCTGTGCACCAGAATCATCAAATCCCTTATAGAGAAAAAGAAGTCTGAAATTTTGGGCTCACTTCTCTCAGCTTCTCTCTTTTCCTATTCTATTTGTACATTTTTTTCACTGACTTGGCAAATGTCAGCTTAATTTTAATATCTGTCCAGGTTAATTAGTCATCACCTAGAAGAGAATTATTCCAAAACACTAATCTGTCATACCAAAGTATAGCTACTCTGAATTCATATTAAATATTGTGGCACAGGGAAACATACATAGAAATTTAACATAAGTCCATAGAGTTGAACTAAAAAAAAGAAAAACTGAAAAAAAATCCTTGTGGCATTCTTTATGCAGAAGAACTGCACTTACCCCTTGCCTAAACTTTGACTACTTTTCTAAGGAAAATACACGAAATAGGTAATTTGTAATCATATTTCTATCCAAGTAGACAATAATTACATATTTTGAAATAAAACTTTGCTTAGAATCCAGCTTTTCATGTTTGTTACTGCAATAAGATGGATTTGGGCCAAATTAACTCCTGTAAATCAGTAAGACATTTTTAGGTCTTCTATTTTTAGGTCTATTTTTAGATCAATAGACATCACCTTAGTATCCCATACAGTATTATATAATCACAGAGCCTTTACATTACTTCAAGTTCTTATTACTTTATAATATAAATTTTTTTTTCATTTTATACAAACAGCATAATATTTTGGCAAGATGCATTTTGAATTACTGCATTTTAGTGTCAGGTCCATTCAACAGAGACTGTGTAACTTGTTAAAATCATCATTAACCATTTTGCATTTTAAAAAGAAATAAAGTTGACATTTTGCTATCTTCATAGTTTGCTATCAAAATGACACATTAAGATTGTGCACAATAAAATATTAATTACTGTAAGGATTAAAAACAAGAGTGGTAGTAATAATCATAATGGTAATCAATTTTTATTTTTATTTATTTATTTTAGCCATACCACGCAGCTTGTGGGATCTCAGTCCCCTGACCAGGGAGGGATTGCACCCAGGCGTTCAGCAGTGAGAGCATGGAGTCCTAACAACTGGACTGCCAGGGAATTACCATCAATTTGTATTTTTAAAACAAATAATGGGGCCTCCCTGGTGGCGCAGTGGTTGAGAGTCCGCCTGCCGATGAAGGGGATACGGGTTCGTGCCCCGGTCCGGGAGGATCCCACATGCCGCGGAGCCATGGCCGCTGAGCTTGCGCATCTGGCAAGGGGAGAGGCCACGACAGTGAGAGGCCCACGTATTGCAAAAAAAAAAAAAAAACCAAAAAAAACAAATAATGTTCAAAATATGTGTCCATAGTATGGTACTAGACTATATGTGTGTGTATATGTATATATATGTTCACATACATATATTATGGATATAATTTTCTTTAAACTTATTACTATCAACAGAGATCAGAGTTTGGGGCATGGGGAGGGGTGGTAGGCTGAGTAATGGCCCCAAAGAATATCCAGGTTTTCATCCCTGGAACCTATGAATGTGACCTTACAGGGCAAAGGGACTTCACAGATATAATTAAGAATCTAGAGATGGAGAGATTATTCTAGGTATCTGGATGGATTCTAAATATAATCAGAGGTGCCTTTATAAGAGGGAGACAGAGAGAAAAGGAGAAAGCAATATGGGGACAAAGGTAGAGAGAGGAATGATGGACCACCCAGAACTGGGACAGGCATGATATGAATTCTTACCTGGAACCTCCAAAGAAACAGCCCTCTGACACGTTGTCTGTAGCTTCATAAGACTATTTCACACTTCTGGCCTATAGAATTATAAGAGAAAAATTTTCTTTTGTTCAGACCTACAATGTTTGTGGTAATTTTTTACAATGTTTTTGGTAATAGATAACTGATACAGGTGGTGTCTCAATGCAAGGACAATTTAACTTTTGAGTTAGGCTCTAGAGGACAGGTAAGATAATCAAATTCAGATGAATAGAATATAACACAAGGAAGACTGAAATATATAAATATAGCATTAAAACTTGTGCATTAGACAAGGTTCTTCAGAAAAACAGGACCAATACAATATGTATATACACAGAAAGGGATCTATTTTAAGGAATCGGCTCATGCAATTATGGAGGCTGGCAAGTCTAAAACCTGCAGGGTGGACCAAGGGAAGAGGCTGGAGACCAAAGGAAGAGGCTGGAGACCTAGGGAAGAGCTAATGTTGCAGTTCATGACCAAAAGCCATCTGCTGGAAAATTCCCTTCTGCTGGAAAATTCCCTTCTGCTCTAGGTAGGTCAGTCTTTTGTTCTATTCAGGGCTTTCAACTTATTGGGTGAGGCCCACTTACATTATGGAGAGCAATATGCTTTACTCAAAGTCTACCTATTTAAATTTAATCTTGTCCAAAAATACCATCAGAGAGACATCCAGAATAATGTTTAGCCCAATATCTGGAAACCGCGGCCCAGACAAAAACTCAAGCACTTCTATTTCCTTTGTACCACATGGGTAGAACTTGACATGTTCTATATATAACTATTGTTCTACATCTTAACATTACCCTCTGAGATGTGACTCCCTTAATGGCAAAAATTATCTTTCTTGGCATCCCCTGTGCAACTTGGCCTAGTAGCTCAAATAGTATATATACATTCAAATAATTAGTCTTCATTCTGAGCCTCAGCTTCATCACTTATCAGGTGTGTGACACTTGATAATTCACTCAGAATTACTTGAAATTCAGTATTATATTCTAATATGAGGATAATAATAGCCACCTGAGTTAATTAAGAGTTTTTAGCTTGTAAGTAACAGAACACACCTAGTTCATATGGGATAGGAAAGTATTAGAAGATTCGTTGGACAATCTCATGTACTCAGGACTCAAGGAACACACTAAACAGTTAAGCTTCAAAAAACGTCATGTAGGGAAGCTTAAGCAAGAAAGATTAATGGTCATTCCCTGTAGAATACCTACAATAAAATGTTTAAATAATCTTCAATCTAGGAGTACAAGGAATCTTCCCCAAGAAGATGAAGGGCATCTATATAAAAAACCTACAGCTAGTATTTTACTTTCAGCAGTGAAAGATAGAATGCCACTGGAATCTGCTTCCTTTTGTCACTAATTTTCATATTCTTTACTGTATTTCATTTACAAAAAAAACAATTACTATTCTTGAAACCATTTAACATGCTCGTGATAAACAAAACAAAATGCTATCTTCACTAGTAGCAAGAAAGGGAAAAGACATGAAAAGACAAACGTGGTTGGGAGTCCTCAAGACCACTCCCAGATTCAATTAATTTCCTAGAAGGACTCAGAATGCAGAAAAGCTGTTAACTTATGGTTATAGTCAACTATAGCAAAAGGACTAAAAACAGGAATGGAAAAGGATACATAGGTCAAGATCCAAGAGCAATGAGGCACAAGGGTCCGTCCAGTTGTCCTCTTCCAGTGGAATCATACAGATAGTGCTTAGTTCTCCTAGCAGTGATGTGTGGCAACATGATGGGGCACTGCCAGCCAAGAGAAGCTCACAGGAACCTTGGTGTCCAGGGATATATTGGGGGTCAGTTGCATTAGCATGGCTATCCACTCATGGACTTTCCATCTCCAGTTTCTCCTAAGGTCAAACTGATACCACGTGATCCGAGGCCCCAACCCCAGATCATATTGCTAGCAATAAACTATCCAGTATGGCCCAAGAACTGCCTCCATAAAGCACATTCTTAGCTTAAAGTATCTGGTGTGGCCCATGGCCTCAGGTAAACAAAGACACTGTTAACAGGAAATAATCAAAGGCTTAAGGATGATATCCCAGGATCTGGGAAAAGCCCAAATCTCTGTGGAACATGCAGAGTTAGGAAAACCCAAACCTGCTGAGATAACTCTTTGTTTCATAAGAGAGAACCCCAAATACTGTGAACTAGTATTCAGGAGGTCTAATACAGTCTAACAGTTAAAACACACACACACACACACACACACACACACACACACAAATATTAGTGATATTTCCTTTCTCCTTTTCTGGGAAATAAACTTATTTATAAATTAAACATTTCTGTTGAGCCAAACAATGGCAGTTTGACCTTGGTTGCTACACTAATTGCCATGTAATGTCTTGAGACTCATTAGCATTATCTTACCTTTCCAGACCATCTGGCATTTGATAGAACTTGGTATAAAAAGTACAAACAAAATGATTTTTCTGTACTTCTAGGTCACTCTGGCATGAAAGTTTATTCTATTTTCATGTTTCTGCACATGTACTAATACAGATATTAATGGCAAAAATTGTTTTTATAATGACATGAAAAGTAAATTATTCACTGACATAGTAGAACAAGGAGACGCAGGGAAAGTTTTTAGTGTGGATTCTTCAAATTGAAGTGAAAATTCTTCAAATTCTAGACCATCGTTAATGTTATACTTCTTGCTCCACAAAAATGTTAATGGATAGAAAGATACAAAGATAACAAGGTCATCTTGACAAATGACTTAATGTTTCAAAAATCATAAATGATGTTATTTTCTTTCTCCCATTTACATACAGGAAAGGATAAATAATAGTTCTTTAGAAAACTATATTCAACAGTTATTTGTGAAATTTTAGAATTGTAAAATAATGCTCTTGTATGAGAAACCAGCTACTTGTCAAGAAGTTTTACAGGATGGTGTTACTGTGGCAAAGTCTGTGTTTTTCCATTATATCTGAGGGTCCTGAAACTTATTTCACCAAGGGAGAGCATGTTTTCCAATTTTATGGAGATACTAATTTAAACATATTACCATATGTTGGTATTCTCATTCAGAGAGTCTTTTCCTTTCAGGATGACCACTGTTTTAATGGGTACTCTGAACAAAAAGCATTGTCTGGCTAAATAGAGAGTCTGGCTTACAGCCATAAAATCAGCCATTCTGTCTATCTAATTACTGAGAGTCATTGATGGCAGACACTCATGTATGGGCATAATATGAAACACAAAGATCCATACACCCCCAGTCCCATATGTCCATTGCCTCACATCTCCCTCAAATTTCTGTGTTCTGTTTCTTTCAGTCTTATTCATTCCAAGCTTCTGACAACTACCCAAGACATTTCCAGTTGCTCAAGAGTTACCATATATCCTTACCTCTTACTATTTTCCCACATCTACAAGTTGGTTAAGTTTATTGCTTTCAGCTCTGCTACTAAGAATACTTTTCTTCATAATTGTCTTTCAGGGCTATGTGAAAGTGGGGATATATCAGATGGAATATATCAGCAATCTATTTCCAGCTATTCCACCAGTCTATCTGGGAAATTGAGCCAAATACCTTCCGTTCTTTTCATTGTTCATAGAAAAGCCTCTATGAGACCACTGATACAATTAGAAGGAGAGGCTCTGCCCATGAAGGAAGTAGATAAAATGGCAGGCTTGGTCATCAGGTCATGTAGTTTACTTGATCCTCTGGACATTATAAAATCTTATCCTGGACAAACTCTGTCATAATTTTATTAATAAGTTATTGTTTAATAACAAACTACCCCTAAATACAGTGATTTAAAAGAACGATCATTTATTTTACTCATGCATCTGTGAGTAGCTGAAAGTCAGATGATCTATGTGGGGTTTAACTTTGAGTTCTAGCTGCAGATTGGTTCTATGTGCCCTCTATCCTCCTTAAACCAGTGAACTAACTATAGCAGCTTTTTCTCAAGGCAATGATAAACCAAGAGATCAGTTTTGGGGCTGCACATTTTTGGCAATTTAAATCTATAGACGTGGTCTGTGTTCACTTCCCTTGAATCTTAGCTAATCTGTGACTGCTTTGACAAATAAAACAAAAGTGCCATTATGGGGAGACCTTCAAGTTGGCAGAAGAGTAAGACACGGAGATCACCTTCCTCCCCACAGATACATCAGAAATACATCTACATGTGGAACAACTCCTACAGCACACCTACTGAACGCTGGCAGAAGACCTCAGACCTCCCAAAAGGCAAGAAACTCCCCACGTACCTGGGTAGGGCAAAAGAAAAAACAGAGACAAAAGAATAGGGACGGGACCTGCAGCAGTGGGAGGGAGCTGTGAAGGAGGAGAGGTTTCCACACACTAGGAAGCCCCTTCGCGGGCAGAGACTGCGGGAGGCGGAGGGGGAAGCCTCGGAGCCGCGGAGGAGGGCGCAGCAACAGGGGCGCGGAGGGCAAAGCGGAGAGACTCCCGCACAGAGGATCTGGGCCGACCGGCACTCACCAGCCTGACAGGCTTGTCTGCTTACCCAGCGGGGCGGGCGGAGGTCGGATTCCAGGCAGAGGACTGGGGTTGGCGGCGTGAACACAGCCCGAAAGGGTTAGTGCGCCACGGCTAGCCGGGAGGGAGTCCAGGGAAAAGCCTGGAGCTGACGAAGAGGCAAGAGACTTTTTCTTCCCTCTTAGTTTCCTGGTGCGCGAGGAGAGGGGATTAAGAGCGCCGCTTAAAGGAGCTCGAGACGGGCGCGAGTCGCGGCTAACAACGCGGACCCCAGAAACGGGCATGAGACGCTAAGGCTGCTGCTGCCACCACCAAGGGGCCTGTGTGCGAGCACAGGTCACTATCCACACCCCTCTTCCGGGGAGCCTGTGCAGCCCGCCACTACCAGAGTCCCGGGATCCAGGGACAACTTCCCCGGAAGAACGCACGGCGCGCCTCAGGCTGGTGCAACGTCACGCTGGCCTCTGCCGCCGCAGGCCCGCCCCGCACTCCGTGCCCCTCCCTCCCCCGGCCCGAGTGAGCCAGAGCCCCCGAGTCAGCGGCTCCTTTAACCCCGTCCTGTCTGAGCAAAGAATAGAAGTCCTCAGGCGACCTACACACAGAGGCGGGACCAAATCCAAAGCTGAACCCCAGGAGCTGTGCGACAGAGAAGAGAAAGGGAAATCTCTCCCAGCAGCCTCAGGAGCAGCGGATTAAATCTCCACAATCAATTTGATGTGCCTGCATCTGTGGAATACCTGAATAGACAATGAATCATCCCAAAATTGAGATGAAGGACTCTCAGTGATTTTGTCTGCATACCTTTGCGTTTACCATTTGACCTAGGGTTCCTGTCCATGTTTTTTTTTTTTTTTTTTTACACTACAGATTTTTAGCATTTGTTATCATTGGTGGATTTGTTTCTGCTTTAGTTGCTCTCTTCTTTCTTTGCAATTTTTTCAATTATTTTTCAATTATTATTATTATTATTATTATTATTATTGCGCTACGCAGGCCTCTCACTGTTGTGGCCTCTCCCATTGTGGAGCACAGGCTCCAGACGCGCAGGCTCAGCGGCCATGGCTCACGGGCCCAGGCGCTACGCAGCATGTGGGACCTTCCCAGACCAGGGACCGAACCCGTTCCCTGCACTGGCAGACGGACTCTCAACCACTGCGCCACCAGGGAAGCCCCAATTTTTATTATTTTTAATAATTTTTAAAATTTTATTTTAATAACTTTTTCTTTTCTTTCTTTCTTTCTTTTTTTCTTTCTTTCTTTCTTTCCTTCTTTCTTCCTTTCCTTTTTTTCTCACTTTTCTTCTGAGCTGCGTGGCTGACAGGGTCTTGGTGCTCTGGCCGGGTGTCAGGCCTGTGCCTCTGAGGTGGGAGAGCCGAGTTCAGGACACTGGTCCACCAGAAACCGCCCAGCTCCACGTAATATAAAATGGCAAGAGCTCTACCAGAGATCTCCATCTCAAAGCTAAGACCCAGCTCCACTCAATGACCAGCAAGCTACAGTGCTGAACACCCCATGCCAAACAACTAGCAAGACAGGAACACCACCCCACCGATTAGCAGAGAGGCTGCCTAAAATCATAATAAGGTCACAGACACCCCAAGACACTTCACTGGATATGGTCCTTCCCACCAAAAAGACAAAATCCAGCCTCATCCACCAGAACACAGGCACCAGTCCCCTCCACCAGGAAGCCTACAAAACCCACTGAACCAACCTTAGCCACTGGGGGCAGACACCAAAAACAATGGGAACTATGAACCTGCAGCCTGAGAAAAGGAGACCCCAAACACAGTAAAATAAGCAAAATGAGAAGACAGAAAAACACACAGCAGATGAAGCAGCAAGGCAAAAACCCACCAGACCAAACAAATGAAGAGGAATTAGGCAATCTACCTGAAAAAGAATTCAGAGTAATGATAGTGACGATGATCCAAAATCTTGGAAATAGAATGGAGAAAATATAAGAAATGTTTGACAAGGACCTAGAAGAACTAAACAGCAAACAAACAATGATGAACAACACAAGTGAAATTAAAAATTCTCTAGAAGGAATCAATAGCAGAATAACTGAGGCAGAAGAAAGGATAAGTGACCTGGAAGATAAAATAGTCAAAATAACTACCGCAGAGCAGAATAAAGAATAAAGAATGAAAAGAATTGAGGACAGTCTCAGAGACCTCTGGGACAACATTAAACACACCAACATTCAAATTATAGGGGTCCCAGAAGAAGAAGAGAAAAAGAAAGGGTCTGAGAAAATATTTGAAGAGATTATAGTTGAAAACTTCCCTAATATGGGAAAGGAAATAGTCAATCAAGTCCAGGAAGCACAGAGAGTCCCATACAGGATAAATCCAAGGAGAAACACACCAAGACACATATTAATCAAACTATCAAAAATTAAATACAAAGAAAAAAATATTAAAAGCAACAAGGGGAAAACAACAAATAATATACAAGGGAATCCCCATAACATTAATACTTGATATTTCAGCAGAAAATTCTGCAAGCCAGAAAGGAGTGGCAGAACATACTTAAAGTGATGAAAGGGAAAAACCAACAACAAAGATTACTCTACCCAGCAAGGATCTCATTCAGATTCGATGGAAAAATCAAAAGCTTTACAGACAAGCAAAAGCTAAGAGAATTCAGCACCACCAAACCAGCTTTACAACAAATGCTAAAGGAAATTCTCTAGGCAGGAAACACAAGAGAAGGAAAAGACCTACAGTAACAAACTCAAAACAATTTACAAAATGGTAATAGGAACATACATACTGATAATTATCTTAAATGTAAATGCTCCAACCAAAGGACACAGGCTGGCTGAATGGATACAAAAACAAGACCCATATATATGCTGTCTACAAGAGACCCTCTTCAGACCTAGGGACACATACAGACTGAAAGTGAGGGAATGGAAAAAGATATTCCATGCAAAAGGAAATCCAAAGACAGGTGGAGTAGCAATTCTCATATCAGACAAAATAGACTTCAAAATAAAGACTATTACAAGAGGAAAAAAGGATACTACATAATGATCAAGGGATCATTCCAAGAGAAAGATATAACAATTGAAAATATCTATGCACCCAACATACGAACACCTCAATACATAATGCAAATGGTAAGAGCTATAAAAGGGGAAATCGACAGTAACACAATCATAGTAGGCGACTTAACACCCCACTTTCACCAATGGAGAGATCATCCAAAATGAAAATAAATAAGGAAACACAAGCTTTAAATGATACATTAAAGAAGACGGACTTAATATGTATAGGACATTCCATCCAAAAACAACAGAATACACTTTATTCTCAAGTGCTCATGGAACATTCTCCAGGATAGATCATATTTTGGGTCACAAACCAAGCCTCAGTAAATTTAAGAAAATTGAAATAGTATCAAGCATCTTTTCTGACAACAATGCTATGAGACTAGATATAAATTACAGGAGGAAAAAACTGTGAAGAACACAAACACAGGGAGGCTAAAGATGCACTACTAAATAACCAAAGATCACTGAAGAAATCAAAGAGGAAATCAAAAAGAAAACCTAGAAACAAATGACAATGAAAACATGACAACCCAAAACCAATGGGATGCAGCAAAAGCATTTCTAAGAGGGAAGTTTATAGCAGTACACTCCTACCTAAAGAAACAAGAAACATCTCAAATAAACAACCTAACCTTACACCGAAAGCAATTAGAGAAAGAAGGACAACAACAACAAAAAGAAAACCCCAAACTTAGCAGAAGGAAAGAAATCAAAGGATCAAATCAGAAATAAATGAAAAAGAAATGAAGGAAACAATAGCAAAGATCAATAAAACTAAAAGCTGGTTCTTTGAGAAGATAAACAAAATTGATAAACCATTAGTGAGAATCATCAAGAAAAAAAGGGAGAAGACTCAAATCAATAGAATTAGAAATGAAAAAGGAGAAGTAACTATTAACACTGCAGAAATACAAAGGATCATGAGAGATTACTACAAGCAACTCTATGCCAATAAAATGGACAACCTGGAAGAAATGAACAAATTCTTAGAAAAGCAGAACCTTCCGAGACTGAACCAGGAAGAAATAGAAAATATAAACAGACCAATCACAAGCACTGAAATTCAAACTGTGATAAAAAAAACCTTCCAACAAACAAAAGCCCAGGACCAGATGGCTTCACAGGCGAATTCTATGAAACATTTAGAGAAGAGCTAACACCTATCCTTCTCAAACTCTTCCAAAATATAGCAGAGGGAGGAACAGTCCCAAACTCATTCTACAAGACCACCATCACCCTGATACCAAAGCCAGACAAAGATGTCACAAAAAAAGAAAATTATAGACCAATATCACTGATGAACATAGATGCAAAAATCCTGAACAAAATACTAGTAAACAGAATCCAACAGCACATTAAAAGGATCATACACCATGATCAAGTGGGGCTTAGCCCAGGAATGCAAGGAGTTTTCAATGTACATAAATCAATCAGTGTGATACACCATATTCACAAATTGAAGGAGAAAAACCATATAATCATCTCAGTAGATGCAGAAAACTATAAGACACTGATGAAAGAAATTAAAGATGATAAAAACAGATGGAAAGATATACCGTGTCCTTGAACTGGCAGATTCAACACTGTGAAAATAACTATACTCCCAAAAGCAATCTACAGATTAAATGCAATCCCTATTGAACTACTAATGGCATTTTTCACAGAACTAGAACAAAAAATTTCACAATTTGTGCAGAAACACAAAAGCCTCCAAATAGCCAAAGCAATCTTGAGAAAGAAAAGTGGAGCTAGAGGAATCAGGCTCCTGGACTTCAGACTATACTACAAAGCTTCTGTAATCAAGACAGTATGGTACTGGCACAAAAACAAAAATATAGATCAGTGGAACAGGATAGAAAGCCCAGAGATAAACCCACAAACATATGGTCACCTTATTTTTGATAAAGGAGGCAAGAATATATAATGGAGAAAAGACAGCCTCTTCAATGAGTGGTGCTGGGAAAACTGGACAGCTACATGTAAAAGAATGAAATTAGAACATTCCCTAACACCATACACAAAAATAAACTCAAAATGGATTAAAGACCTAAATGTAAGGACAGACACTATCAAACTCTTAGAGGAAAACATAGGCAGAACACTCTATGACATAAATCACAGCAAGATCCTTTTTGACCCACCTCCTAGAGAAATGGAAATAAAAACAAAAATAAACAAATGGGACCTAATGAAACTTAAAATCTTTGCAAAGCAAAGGAAATCATAAATAAGATGAAAAGACAACCCTCAGAATGGGAGAAAATATTTGCAAATGAAGCAACTGACAAAGGATTAATCTCCAAAATTTACAAGCAGCTCATGCAGCTCTATATCAAAAAAACAAACAACGCACTCCAAAAATGGGCAGAAGACCTAAATAGACATTTCTCCGAAGAAGATATACAGATTGCCAACAAACACATGAAAGGATGCTCAACATCACTAATGATTAGAGAAATGCAAATCAAACTACAATGAGGTATCACCTCACACCAGTCAGAATGGCCATCATCAAAAAATCTACAAACAATAAATGCTGGAGAGGGTGTAGAGAAAAGGGAACCCTCTTGCACTGTTGGCGGGAATGTAAATTGATACAGCCACTATGGAGAACAGTATGGAGGTTCCTGAAAAACTAAAAACAGAACTACCATTCGACCCAGCAATCCCACTACTGGGCATATACCCTGAGAAAACCATAATTCAAAAAGAGTCATGTACCACAATGTTCATTGCAGCTCTACTTACAATAGCCAGGACATGGAAGCAACCTAAGTGTCCATCGACAGATGAAGGGATAAAGAAGATGTGGCACATTTGTACAATGGAATATTATTCAGCCATAAAAAGAAACAAAACTGAATTATTTTTAGTGAGGTGGATGTTTGTCATACAGAGTGAAGTAAGTCAGAAAGAGAAAAATAAACACCGTAGGCTAACACATATATATGGGATCTAAAAGAAAAACATGGTTATGAAGAACCTAGTGGCAGAAATGGAATAAAGACACAGATGTAGAGAATGGACTAGAGGACACGGAGAGGGGGAAGAGGAAGCTGAGAAGTGAGAGAGTGGCATGGACATATATGCACTACCAAATGTAAAATCGATAGCTAGTGGGAAGCAGCCGCATAGCACAGGGAGGTCAACTCTGTGCTTTGTGACCACCTAGAGGGGTGGGATAGGGAGGGTTGGAGGGAGGGAGACTGAAGAGACAGGGGATATGGGGATATATGTATAGCTGATTCACTTTGTTATAAAGCAGAAACTAGCACACCATTGTAAAGCAATTATACTCCAATAAAGATGTTTAAAAAATAAATAAAATTTTACCGAATTAAAAAAAAAAGAAGTGCCACTATGCCTGTTGCAGACATAATCTTTAAAAAAATTAGCACATTCCACCCTAGGCTCTTAAAGGTCTGAGCCACTTTGTAAAAGATTCAGCTACCTTACTGGAGAGACTATATGAAAAGACTCTGAGATTACTTGGAGAGGGGAAAGGGCTTAGGTGACCACAAACTCCCAGGGGTCTCCACAACAGCATCATGCATGTGAATCAAGCCTTCTTTTCCTTTTCAAACCAAACCAGCCCAGCACAGATGCCAGGTGAATGTCACTAAGTGACCCCAGTCATGACACGCTGAGCAGAAGAGTCTCCCAGTCAAGCCCTGCCCAAATTTCTGAACCACAAATGTATGAGATATAATGAAATGGTTGTTGTTTTAAGTTACTGCTAGAGCAGTGGTCCCCAACTTTTTGGCACCACCGGTTTCGTGGACGACAGGTTTTCCCCAGATGGGGTGGGAGGGGTGGGGGATGGTTCAGGTGGCAATGCCAGCGATTGGGGAGCGGCAGATGAAACTTGGCTCGCTGGCCCACTGCTGACCTCCCGCTGTGCAGCCCACTTCCTAACAGGCCACGGACCAGGAGCGGTCCACAGCCAGGGGGCTGGGGACCCCTGTCCTAGAGGATAAGGAATAGAGGCAGGTAGTTTTCTTTATTTCTTTTTTCAGTTTTTAAATTGATTTTTATTGGAGTATAGTTGATTTACTATGTTGTGTTCATTTGGGGGTTTTTTTAAGATTTTTTTTCATGTGGACCATTTTTTTTTAACATCTTTATTGGAGTATAATTGCTTCACAATGGTGTGTTAGTTTCTGCTGTCTAACAAAGTGAATCAGCTATACATATACATATATCCCCATATGTCCTCTCTTTTGCATCTCCCTCCCACCCTCCCTATCCCACCCCTCTAGGTGGTCACAAAGCACTGAGCTGATCTCCCTGTGCTATGCAGCTGCTTCCCACTAGCCATCTATTTTACATTTGGTAGTGTATATATGTCCATGCCTCTCTCTCACTTCGCCCCAGCTTACCCTTCCCCCTCCCCGTGTCCTCAAGTCCATTCTCTAGGTCTGTGTCTTTATTCCTGTCTTTCCCCTAGGTTCTTCAGAACCTTTTGTTTTGTTTTGTTTTAGGGGTTCTCTTTCACAGGTGAGAGAACCAAGGGATGTTCAGCAGCTAAGTATGTTTCTCCTAATTATACATTTGAAGATTGGAAAAATAACCACAGGACCCACTATGAATTGTGCTCAGACCAAAGCTCCAGTTATAATCTAACTTCCCTAGGCACCACTATAATTGGAAGACCTTTGAGTTTCTTGTTATTAGAGTCAACTTAGTAACTGTGTCTAAAATTTTTCAAAATGTTGGTGGATTCCTCTTCCTCTAGTGTACTGTGACACAAAAAATGGTCACAAGGCCTTTTGGGAAAGAACCAAAATGGTATCTGTTGTATATTTTTCCAGTAGCATTTCAAAGTCCTTCCTCTAGAGAAAGTCGCCTCCGCTTCTGTCAGTAGCTATGGGATTTTGAAGTGCCTTACGTTCTGAAGGGTGGTAGTAACAAGCACCACCTTTCTGCTCACCGGTTCTTATCGTTAGCTTTGTGATAATATCAAAGTCAGCAACATTGTAGTGTCTGCCTCACGCTGTAACTCCTAAAATAATTATTATATATCAGATATTGCTCTATATCCCTGTAGATCTGGGCATTACGGTGGCCCGTAATGTGTGGCTGCTCATTACGGTGATTTTGTGCACCCCGTCTCCGATATTTAAGTGATGCCACGTGGCTTCCACTGTCCTAGAATGCCACTATTCCCTTGCATATTAAAGAGCCTGGTTCCACGGAACAATCTGCCACCATTAAATGTAGTTTGTCGCCACCACTGAGCAACTAAGATGCCCCTGTGTTCTTCATCAGGGCATTAGTGATTGACTAAGTGAAGGAACATAGCCAAGTGGTGGATATTTACATCTTGCAAATTAAATTAAATCTAACATTCCTACTTCCTTGAGCTTTTTAACCTTTCCTCAATATTACAATAAAATGTCCCAACATTACCACCCCATGAACTAAGGCTATTATTCTGTCCAAGCTTTAATGAACCAACTCAGCAAACTCTTAGAACTGTACTCTTGCCAGACCTGGGAATCTCCAGTTATGAGAGAGTTCACCCATGTCAATCAATTATTTTCCTACAGCCTCATACCTCATGCGCTCCCAGCCTAAGACCCTTAGAATCTACTCTTACATGTGTCTGGAGTCAGATTATCTGTGTGTTTGCAAAATGTCTCCAGTGCCTAACATTTGTGTGAATTTTGGTAATTCACTTAACATGTGCCTCACATTTTAGCTACATATAAAAGCATAATTATAAATAAAAATCCTACCACATAATGACAGAAGAAAATTAACTAAGAAAGTATATAGGAAGGGCTCAAAACATTGCTTTCAAATAGTAGGCAACTGTTTTGGTTGAATTGTGTCCCCCCAAAAGATATGCTGAAGTCCTCATCCCTGACAACAGAAATGTGGAAATGTGATCTTGTCTGGGAATAATGCGTTAGCAGATGTAATCAGGTTAGTATGATGTCACACTAGGTTAGGCTGGGTCCTAATCCAGTGACTAGTGTCCTTATTAGAAGAGGGAATTTGGACACAGAGAAGCAGAGACACACAGAGAAGAGAATGTTATGCCAAGACACAGAAGACACAGATGAGGTGATCATGTGGCAATGGAAGCAGAACGATGCATCTACAAGCCAAGGAGCACCAAGTACTGTTAGCAACCACCAGGAGCTTGCAAGAGCCAATAAAGGACCACCCCCAAAACTTCAGAGAGGCCAGGGCACCGTCAGCCCCTTGACTGCAGACTTCTGGCCTCCAAAACTGTGAGAGAATAAATTTCTGTTGTTTTGAGCCACCTTCTTTGTTTTACCTTCTTATGGCAGCCCTCAGAAACTAAGATAATATATAAAAGGGTTAATCATTAAAATTTTGAATTAAAAAAATGTATATTTAGGGATTTTTGGTATATCCATTGTCCTTATTAAAATATTAACTGTTGAAATATAATTATTAGCCTATAATAATATTCCTAAGGGATATTTAAGTTTTTTTATACTGTTAAACCTAAAGCAAAAATGTGAGCTTAATAACATACTAAAACTATAATTAACTTTCATTGAATGCTACTCTATGCTAGGCCCTGTACTGAGTAATCTGCAAATATTACATAACTTTTCCTTATAACAAACGAGGATGTCACTGTTTTAAAAATGAGGAAACTCTGGGGCAGAGAGGATATTCAAGTTCTCACATCATGGAAGTAACAGAAGTGTGATTCCTGGGATTCTGCCTCGCTCTTAGCCAAACTGTTTTATAATATCAAGGATATCTTTTGAAGTATCAAGAAAGATACAACATTTAATAATGCTTTATTATATGCCAGGCACTGAAGATATGCTTCTCAAATGCATCATCAAAATTAATACCCTTTACCCCTACAGTGCAAAAAACAAACAAAACTTTAGAAAGATTAGAAGACTAGTAACATTTCAATTACACAGATTACAAAATGAAGCATATTGGATGTTAATTTCCTTAAGAAAATGTGATTAGTAGGTGATGAAGCAAAATATAAATTTAAGAAGAAAATGAGATATAAGAAGGCAATGATGCAGCTTGCCATATGCAATACCTTTGTTATTAGTACCATGGTATCAATTACTCTTTTCCTAATGTCCGTTGTACTTGAACATGTTTGTGTAACATGTCTTCCCCTTTAGATGGAGCATTCCATCAAGGTGAGTGATATATCTTTTTTTTTTTTTTTTTTGCGGTACGCGGGCCTCTCACTGTTGTGGCCTCTCCCGTTGCAGAGCACAGGCTCCGGATGCACAGGCTCAGCGGCCATGGCTCACGGTCCCAGCCGCTCCGCGGCGTGTGGGATCTTCCCGGACCGGGCCACGAACCCGTGTCCCCTGCATCGGCAGGCGGACTCTCAACCACTGCGCCATCAGGGGAGCCCGTGAGTGATATATCTTGGTGGTCCAGTGTGCATCTACAGCCTATACCTTGCCCTGATGCTCGCAAATAGCTGAAACTTAAAAACAAGTTGCTTCATGCAAATAAACTGAAAGTTTTAGGAATGTGACACAACTAAAATATATGACAATTAGGATTTGACAACAAAAGGAATACTAAGTTGACTTGTCTGAAAGGTTAAACAAAGTCTTTTTTGTTGTTTTAGTTTTAGTTTTTGTATTTTTTTATCGAGTGGATACCACCACCAATCAATGGGAATATCACTGTTTGCCATTTAACACTGCCCCACACAATGCAGGATTTTGACATCTCTGACATTCATACTCTACATACAGGTAGAAATATTCAGCCATTAACAATCAGAAATGCCCCCCCAAATTTCCAAATATCATTAAAGGAGGCGGTACCAGCCCTAGCTGAAAATCACTGAGAAAGAAGACGACAAAATAGGTTGGAAGGTGGATTATGAGGTTGTAGGCAGCTAAATGCTGTGGTTGACATTGTAGAACATATACCCAGGGCCCATTGCTAGTCTTCATTATCCGTTACTTTCTTGATTAGAAAGAATGGGCAACCAAACACACTGAACATTCCTTTCAGCTAAGGGTGAACATGTGACCCAATTCTGCCAAAAAGGTACATGCAGATGTCCCTGGGCTTTCTTCCCTTCAAGAAAATTTAAAAATACAACACAAAGAGAAGGATGCTTTCAGCTTCCTGCCATGATAATACAAAGACCAAGGTGCAGCAGACATCTGATGGGAACATAATCATAATCCTACTAAATAAGAAGAAATATAAAGACAGAAGAAATCTTGTTTCCTGATGATATCAAACATTAGTAACAGCCCTCCAATGATAACTCTCCGTTTTTGCTGGTTAAAGTATTTTGGTAGAGTTTTCTTTCAATCACAGCTGTGTGACCCTATCAGACACACTGTGAGGTAATCTATATAGAGAGAGGTTTTTTTTTTTTTTAAGATCTATGTGAAATTATGTCACAAATGGGTAGGAGAGGTTGTGATCAATAATATAGATGGTTAAGCTATTAGAAGGCAGAGAACAAATCATTTCCATTTGAGAATAGAAAAGCAGAAATAAGGATAATAATTGGTAGGGTGATTAAGAACATAGGGAATAATTTATTAGAGCTTATGGAATTATCTCTGTAAAAGATAGGTTGAACTAAATTTTTAAGACTAAGGTTCAAGTGGGGAAAGGAATTGGGGCTGTGAAAGAAAAAGAGGAAGTTTAGTATAGGAATATTTTTAGGTGGAAAAGAAAAAACCTCAGCTACTGATAAAGAAGAAATGTAGATGGAAAGAAATGTGTGGCCAATAATATATGATAAAATGAGAAATATCAAAAATGACTGAAGCAATGTGAATGATTAAGAAGTTAGTTGATTTTCGTAAATAATTGTAATAAATTTTTGCATAAAGACGTGTCCAACTTTTAAAAGCTCCTCCCCTGATAATTAAATTATAATCATTTCAGAGTTCTTCTACTGCAACTAATAATTAGGATAACAATTTTAAAATCAGTTTATTATACCTTTAAAATATTTTTATCACAACATGGTAAATTAGTAGCACTGATTTTTATATAAAAATGAAAAATAAAGTAATTTTATTTTCTAAAGCAATGTGGAATTATGGAAGTGAGTAGGAACCAAATGCAAAACCAAGAATGCACAGCTAGTTTCCCATGAGCATAAGCTACCCTATTATCAACTTGCTATTGTCAAAACGCATTTTCTTTGCATCTCATTTTCATCTTTGCACTTACACATTACTTTAAATTGCCAATAAGAATGAAGTATTTGATCTAAAAGAGAAAAATAAAGCATCACTAGTATAAAAAGAGACAGGAAAAAACAAATGTGACTCTGTGGTGTAGTTTAAAATTGGTGGTCTTTCTGGAAATATTCCATATGGTTAGCATATCTCATGGAAAATGCCTGTGATCATTTTTTTAAAAGCCTTCCCAGCTAATCTAATAGACAATGAATAAACTAGAAATATCAGATTTATAATTCACTTGAATAACTTTTATTTGTTAAATAATAAATCTAGGAGAAAAGATTCTATGTGGCAAATTTATGAGGATTTGACTGTGTTACTTACAATGCATCAGATCCTCGAGTTTTATATATGCAACTTTATTCTGTACTCCTTAGGAGGGTATTGATAAACTGAAGGAAAATTTATCCAAAATAAAGGGCCAAAGGAATAAATTAAATTTATTATCAGAGGAAATAGAAAACGTCTGTAAATTACAGCATCTATAGACAGCTATGTTTGCAACGTCCCTTTCACCATGCCATGATATTTGCTAACCATGCTTCTGCTATTTGTTCTTATTACAGACGCAGATGGCCCAGGTTGATCTTTAATTTGTTAGGCTCAAAATAAAATATTGTCCTCTCCAGAGTTTAACAAAGGTTGCCCAACTTTATAGCTTAAGACATTCCAAATAAATCTGTTTCACACTGCAATTTAGCCAAAGGCTGGATATAAAGATTAGAACTTTTTCCTGAGTCTTCCCAGCTGCTCAGATTTAAATACCCTTATTGCTTGACCATCCTACTTTACTTCCTGTAGGATCTTCTAGCTCAAGTCACTAAGGAACTACATATATATTTTCTTTCTGTGTAACATTTTCTTGTAAGATAGTCATATCCCTGGTGGAGTGCTTTCAATGCGAAAGTGGACTGTATACACCTTTTGCGATAAACAAATGCTTCCTCCTTCTCTTCCCCCTCTATGGTATTCATTCACTTAATGCACTGCTTCTACTTGGTTTCTACTTCTATTCATTCCTACTGTAATTAAATATGATTCTAGTTTTAATTTTTAAAATAGTGTATGGTAGGGCTTCCCTGGTGGCACAGTGGTGGTCTTCCCTGGTGGCGCAGTGGTTGAGAGTCCGCCTGCCGATGCAGGGGACATGGGTTTGTGCCCCGGTCCGGGAAGATCCCACATGCCGCGGAGCGGCTGGGCCCGTGAGCCATGGCCACTGAGCCTGCGCATCCGGAGCCTGTGCTCTGCAACGGGAGAGGCCACAACAGGGAGAGGCCCGCGTACCGCAAAAACAAAAAATAGTGTATGGTAGAGGCTTAGTTTCTATATGGTAAAGTAACATCTTGGTTTGAATTATTTGATGCTACATAACAAACGTTCTTTCAAATAATACAATTATTTTAGCTATTTTATGAATACTTTTAAGATATTTAAAAACAATAAGCAAAAGTAGGTTTCCTGATTAATAGACAACTCTGCTGTAGAGGTACTATTTTAGTAATGCTCTGCATTGTATTTAATTGTACACATGTGATGGCATTATACTGATTTATTTAATATATTTTTGTTAAATGTCTGTCATGTTTGGGTGCTGTGTGAGATACAGAGAATAAATAATGAGAAATGCTGAAAAATTCAAACAAAAATAATATCTTAAAACATATTACTTTAAATAGACTGGTAAGAGAATAAATGGTCAGCTGAATTCAAAATTATTGTACAAATGAATAAAATCGAATAGAGGATGAGGAAATTTAGGAAAGACACACAGGGAAGAGAAGTTAATTCATATTGTTGCTATGCAAAATTACTTTTACCTTTTTACTTAGGCAAAGGAATCTACTTTATTTATTTATTTATTTATTTATTTATTTATGGCTGTGTTGGGTCTTTGTTGCTGCGCCTGGGTTTTCTCTGGTTGACGAGCAGGGGCTACTCTTTGTTGCGGTGCGCGGGCTTCTCATTGCAGTGGCTTCTCTTGTTGCGGATTCTTAATCACTGTGCTACCAGGGAAGCCCCTACATTTTTTGACAATATAATATTTCCTCAATTTTTATCTAATTCATATTCAGTGTGGAGAAATTTCTTGAAGAAAATTCTTATTCCTTTATTACTTCTTTCAATGTGAACAAGCCATCTTTAATTAGCTATTAATGGGCAAATATATGCAAAGAACTCTGGGGATTAGATTAAAAATTAGCAGCTGGCGAAGTAATGTGCATGAAAAACCTAATGTCAGACACAGAGGAAGTTCACAGTGAAAGCTCACAGGAATTGTCTTCCTTGTCTACGACTCCCACTTTCCACACCACTGCTTTTACCATTAAAATGATAACACAGTCTGTTGCAGTTCCTAACTCCATACATGATGCTTATAAGTTCTTAATTTTCTTTAGGATTATATATTATCTATTTAGTACAATGTATTCATACTCCTTTTCACTGAGGTGGATTTTTATAAGCATGTCACTTATGACCAGTAACTGAACATACTTTGCACTTCACTCACAATAGAGACAAAATGGATATCTCACTTAACAATCTCACCACTTTATCTATACCATGTAATTGTAAACAAGAAAATTAAGAGCACAAGCAAACTGGGGGAAAAAATAAAAACACAGCTTATAAGACATGTTAAACTTTCTAATAAATAACTGTAGGGTGAATTGACTTGTACTTATGGTTTTGTTTGTAACAGTCTTTTATGAGAAAGTACAAAAATACCTGTCATGCCCACCAGGATTACAACAAAAACCCTTCCACATACATATGCTATATTGTATCATGCTGACAGGTTGTATATGGAGTGGCCTATCAAAAAATATGATTTATAACTGATCAATTACATGCTAAAATATGCAAAAACTGATTTTTATCAAAAGGTAGTAAGGGAAAAAAGTAAGAAAAAGCTAATAAAGTATTAAGGGAAAGAAGAAGGTGAGATTAAAAGTAAAGAAACTGAGGTACTAAATAAGGAAGCAAGAGTGACAATCGGCTTTGACCTCAGTATTTAACCAAAATTTAGCCTTCAGCTTCTTTTTCAATTTCAGCTTTGAACACTGGAAGAATAAATAGCTAAAAAATGTCTATTTTGATATTATTTTTGATAACCTCAAACATTTGATAATCAAGTCATTTATTATCATATATAATCACCATATGACAATAATACCAGCAAGATATTTTATTGGGATTTATTTTAAATATATGAATAATCACTTTCAAATACTGGTGAGCATTCAAGATGTACTTATAGCTACATGATGGAATAGCCAACAATGACATGTTTTAAAAGATGCAAAAGAATACCTTTTTATTGTATTTTTCAGAAAGCAATACTAACATATGAGCACTTACTAATGGTTGCTTGCAGAGAAAATAGTTCCTTTGCTGGAACCTGCTGGATAAGTGACCACCGTGATGTACCTTGAGGGTGCAAGGATTTCTTGCATGATATCAAGGGCAAAGGTTTTACTATATACATATATAATACTAAGTATATGTCTACTTAGTGTTTTGTTTGTGTAGGAATTATAGGAGCCATTGAACATTAGAGAAGGCTAAAAATGATTGCCTCTAAATCACAATGCAAATTCTGAGAACCTGAGAATTAAACCATATAAGAATAAAAATATAATAAAAATAACTCCAAAATGTAAAAATCAAATTTGTTTTTATTTTTATATTATAGTTTACTATAATATAGGATAAATATTAGGTTTCTTTGTCTTAGGCGTTCTTTTGCAATGGGGTTGATACCAACCACAAGCAAGTGAAAATTCGTTTGGATGGTGGAAAACTCTTAGACATTGCAGTGGTTTGTGGTCCTCCAAAGGGCCACAGCACATAAACAGCATAAACAACATTCACGAGCAGTGCTGGGGGGTATGATAAGAAGGCTGCTTCTTGGAGTGATCATGAAAAAAAAGGTTAAGAAACCCTACATCAGAAAATGGTGGGCATCTCTGAAAAAAAGGTAAAATCAAATTAAAATTTACCTTCTTACTACCTTAAAAACTTTATTCTATTTTGCACACCACAATTTACAGCACTAAAATTAACTAAATTCTAAAAATAAAATGTTATATAGAATAATCAAAGAAATAATTAAAAGTTTAAGATAAATTGTATAATATGTATAAATAATAATATTTAATCATTTACACAGATAAATATATGCATACATGCAAAATTACCAGAGAAATCATCAACTAAGTGAATCTGCAAAATCTACTGCATAAAATTATATAACACAAATGACTAAATTTTACTGCTGTACAAAGAGTAAAATTGCTCTTATGACAAGATGGTATTTGAACCTCTTTCTGTTCTTAATGTTTTGGAAATCATCAACTTTACTCAGTGTAAAGCAACAGATAAAACAATATTCAGTGTAAAGAAACAAATACAGTAAGAGAAAAGAATTCCCAACAGCTTTTTAAGCTGAGAAAAGGGACCTATTGCCTTAGCACAACACACAGAACTACATTTCCAGATGGAAAGGTAAAGTGGTCTATTTACTTTTGTGTTTGAAGGTAACGTTGTCAAAAAGGAAACAAATGTAGGTTTGACAGTTTTGTGATTCCCCTACGAGACTAGAAAAATCCATTTAGATGGATTGTTACACAGCATCTGGTATATAAAAAGCATTCTGTAGAAGAAGACTGTAGCTATGAATATGATTACATACATCTAGTAACTGAAGGCCAGTGATTATCTTGAGTACTGCAGACATAGCAGTTAGGTATCTGTACTGTAAAATAAGAAAATCCTATTTCTAGTATCATTTAGTGAAACAAAATATAACAAAGCAAAGTTTAAAAAAGTAAAACAAGGCACAAAACTCAAAATTGTGGAAAATATTATAGCACCCATATCTGAGCATAAGAAATGTGTGACAGACAGGTGATAAATCCAACACATTATAAAAAGTAGCAAGAATTAGAAAAAAATAGGTGACATTCAAGTGACAAATATTACAAGGTGAATAGTGTGAACAATGCTTCTGTATTTTTCTTTGCTGCACCATCAGAAACATAGTAATTTCCTTGTCCTTTAATATTTCTGGAATAATTTTTAAAGATCAGGTTAAGCATACAGTCCATGGTTATATACTACACTACACTACAGTGTAGGCAGTATTCATAAAACATAATTTCATATATAGGGTTGACATTCAAGTGGATTTACTTACTTTAAAATAGAACACTTTGGTTATGATATTGGCCTGGGAAGAATTTCCTGAGTTTTTTTTTTTTTTTTTTTTTTTTTTTTTTTTTTTTTTTTTTTTTTTTTTTTTTTTTTTTTTTTTTTTTTTTTTTTTTTTTTTTTTTTTTTTTTTTTTTTTTCTATTCAATACTTGCATTGTTGTACCACCAGTAAATAAAATGGGTTACTGGTGGAAATGTGGAAGAATCTAAGAACATCTGAGGCTGTGAGTTTTACAAAGGAGAGATTTCACAGAGAAATTTGTTTTAATGATGTTGGGGAGAATCCATTTGGAGAGAAAAAGGTTGTCTCGCTGGAAGAAGCTAGGAGAAGACCTCTCACTCTACGGCTGCCTGAATGCACAAGTTGCTCTCTTTAGCACCCTAAGGAGAATGGTTTCCCTGTCCCTAACTGCATGACCACAAATTCCTCCTAAGAAAGTGACAGCCACAACAAATTCCCTACAGAATGGGTGAAGGCCATTCTGACTGGTAGGAGAGGACTTTCTCCATCCCTGTCCACCACTTATTAAAAATTAAGGACAACAAAAGTACTTGGCAAGGAAGTCTCATCAAATAAGGAATTTGTACTTTGTTCACTATCTAGCCATGGAAATACAGGATATTACTGTATCATTTACCTCTTGCCAGTTAAGGATTCCAGCGACATCCTAACAGAATGGCCCTTTTGACGACAGTGGAAAGCAGCAAACAAGGGGCTGTATTACATGAGTGCCCTAAGAAGAAATAAACATACTAAATGAATAGAATAATGTAAGGAAGATACACAGCTGAATCAGTAGCACAGGTTGCCCATACTGAAATAAAACAAATGGAAAAGTAATGAGGACTCCTGAGAAAATAAAACATAAATAAGATTTTTCTTGAAAAAAATAATGTTAAGTTCAATGGAGGAACATAAAATACCATCATCTCTGCTGAGAATAAAATTAGTGTTCTAAAATATGAAATGAAAGAGACTGCTCAAAATACAGGACAAAACCACAGAGGAAATGAGATTATAATAATAAAAATAAGATGTATTTCTGAATAATAGGGATTCTGGATAATAAAACAAAATAAAAAGATATTTGTTAGGGATTTGTTAATTTAAACATCATTAAAATAAAACTTCCCTGTGTTTGAATTGACCTTCTAATGGAAAGTGTCACCTAGAAAAAGTTCACCCATCCAGATATTCATCTCCTTTTTGAAAGAACATTAAAGAACTTCTTATTAAATGTTACCTATTTTTCTCCAGTTTCGAAACTGGTCTGGCCTTCTGATCTGCTTTGGCAAGTGAGAAAGTAGCAAACATGATATAGGAAGAGAGTTCAAAAATCCCTCTTTCAGAACTTGTTAAACTTCTGCCATCCTGTGAATAACTCCAGGCTATTAGGCTGGAAGTGAGAGAACACACCAGGCAGAAAACACCCTCCAAGCTGGGACCCCTGCAGAATAAACTTGTCCTCAAATGAACTGGAATCTGATCGCAGCTACATGAGCAAACCCATCCAAAAGCAGCTGCTGAACTGCCCAACTGAAAACAAGCAAAATTGCTCACCTACAAGTTAAAAAAATAATTTTTCATTTAAGCTACTAAATTTTAGAGTAGTTTGTTTGGTAGCAAAGTCTAACTGATATGTCTCTTTTTTTTGTCATATAACATGCTTTCTTTTATTTCTTTTAACCTAATAATGTAGATCATTTATAGTCTGTCTCTAGGAAGTTCAAAGTACCCTATCTAAATTCTTACTCATTAGAATCCACTGCTTTTCCTCCTGCTGGTTCTCGCTTCTGGTACTATGATCCATTTCTGTTTTGTCTCTTTTCTTCTGTGAAATTTGTTGTTTTCTTCCTAATTGTGAGTCCATGTTCCTTGAATTTTATCTGTGAATCCCTTGAAGCCTGGATTGAAAAGTCATTCCTCCAAAGAGGATTTGTGTTTGCTTCTTACAGTTGATGGGAAAAATTTGTGAAAAAGATAATTTAAATGAAATTTGAAAATTTTAAGGATCACCGGATGGTGCAAGGCATATCCTCATGCATCCTCCAGGGAGATACAAGTTTTGCTTATGTCTTGGCTTCCTCTCTCAGCATTAAAGTTAAGATAGCCACTTTTCTATTGCAAGTTGTACTCATTTCTCCTTCACAATTACACTGAGCATGTCATATTTGAGGAAATCATATTTACGTGGGGATCTACTATTAGACCCCCCACCTTGTGCAGGCCCTGGGCTTTATTTCTTATCCTCTATAACTCATGTAGTCATCAAAACAGAATTTCATTGTTTCCCAGGTACTATGGACTGAATGTTTGTATCCCCTGAAAATTCATATGTTAAATACTAAAACACAATGCAATTGTATTTGGAGGCAGGGCCTAGGAGAGGTAATTAGGTCATGAGGTTGGAGCCCTCATGAATGGAATCAGTGTCGACATAAGTAGATACACTAGAGAGATGACCTATCTCTCGGCCATGTGAGGGTACAGCAAGAAGGTAGCCCCGCTCTAGATACTGGGTCTGCCAGCATCTTAAACTTGGACTTCCCAGCCTCCAAAACTGTGAGAAATAAATGTTGTTTAAGCTACTCAGAACATCGTGTGTTTGGTATAGCAGCCCAAACTGTTTAAGGTACCAAGTCAGTAGAAAATCTCTGGAAAAAAAAATGCCTTGATGTTTGATTACCTCCCAGAGCTCTGACTTTTGCTTTGCTTTTAGCCTTTGAAAATTCATTCTTTTGTGAAATAGGAAAGTGATTTTAATTTTCTCATAGAAGGGTTGGCTGTTCATGGTTTATTTTCTACTGTATTGCCACTAATCTCTCTCATATAATCTACTTGGCTACCTAATCTATGATAGAAACCATTGATTTCCTTCCAGTATCTTTGCCTTCTTATACATTTATATATGCATCAGGTTTTGTCTTGAATCAGACTATTAGCATACTTAGTTCATTTAGGTATATTTGTGGTCAGTCAATGTACAAACATATCAGACACCAGTCTTATGGAAGGTTCAGCTGTCCCAAACTCTCAGGCCGTTGACTTGCAATGATGCTTGAAAAGCCAACATTTCTAATCAATCATTTAATGACTTTTACGTGAGATTCTTCCTAAATATGAGAGAACAACGAACAGGGAGAAACTGAAGACACACATTAATTTGCCTCACTATTTTGCCTAGGGCTGGCCCTACATATAACAGTGTATATTTTTCATTAAATAGAATAATAAAAAATCAAATGCAATTAACTGAACTAATATGAAGGGACAAGATAAATGCTATATCCTAATAGAATTCGATTGCTAACAACTTCAAGCCATAGCTGTCTTATTTGTGGACTACAGCAAATAACATTAAGCTAAAGAACCAACTAATGGATGATTAATGTTCCTTATTAAATTAGATGAAGGAAAATAACAATGTTAGTTGTTAGCAAGTCACCAGAGTGGGGAGAAAAAAAAAAAAAAGAAACTTTGACAAGGATAATTTTTCTGAAGTTTTATTTTATAAAGATGGTGAATAAATTACCCAGAGAAATGGAATTCTGTTCTACTATTGACTGTAAATTTTCTTTCTAATTCTATCTTAAAATACAGTTTATGATTTATGGTTGCTTTTACAAGTGGATAGCAGGCTGCGCCTTGGTTATAAACTTGTGTGTACATAGTATACTTCACATTTACAATATCTTTTTCATGATCTCATAGGAAAGTCTTTACAGGTAACTTTGATTAAAGGCAGATCTGTGGAATAGTCTTACCTAAAAGATTATTTCTTCTCTTTATTTAACATTATCTTTTATAGTATTTTTATACAATCTTCTTCTTTCTGACCTTGATCGCAAAGCCACACATGGAAAATCAAATTTTCCTCAGTACTGCAATGAGAATCTACTTTTGTGCATTAATTATATGATCAAGCAAAGAATCAAGAGACTGTTCCAGAAGGAGCTTAAAATGTCTTCATGCTTGAATAGTCTCCAGGTTCATAGTACATGAAAGACTAATGTTCATAGTACATTAAATAGAGAGAGACAAAAACTCCAGTTAAAAAACAAACATTGCGAAGTTGATTTAAAAAAAAATTAATCCAACTGAGTGCTTCATACAAAGCACCCCTAATTCTTAACGATAGAGAAAAGTTGAGAGTAAAAGTGAAATACACCATAATATGAAAGCACTAACCAAAAGAAAACGGGCATAGCTCTATTAAGAGCAAACAATATAATCTTTTTGTACAAAAAGTACCAGTTATAAAAATAATTTACTTCACAAAATAAGCATTCCAAATGGATAATAAATATATGCAAAAAATCCACATTCAAACCCATGAGTAATCAGGAAAAGGTAAATTGCAACTGCAATTAGAAACCATTTTCCCCTAATCTAGTAGCAAAATTATAAATACTGAAAATGTCAGTAAGGATGTGAAGAAATGGGAAATCTCTTATCCTGCTGGCGAGAATGTAAATTGACACAACCTTGTCAGGAAACAACTTTCCTTTACCTTGAAAAGTTGAAGGCTAATTTTATTACTAAAATTGTACAGACCAGCAATTTCATGCCTAGCTGTATGTTGGAGAAAACGTCTTGAAATATGAATCTGGAACTACAATGCCATTAAAGTAGACTTATTCATACGAATACAAATTAAGAGGGAGGAAATATGGGGATATATGTATATGTATAGTTGATTCACTTTGTTATAAAGCAGAAACTAACACACCATTGTAAAGCAATTATACTCCAATAATGATGTTTAAAAAAAAAAACTCTCAAAAACAACATTACAGAAAATGCAATGATTTTAGAGGATATCTTTTATAATAGCAGTCCCCAACCTAAAAAAAAAAAAAACAAGCCAAATGTGCACCCATGGTGGAATAAACAGATAATTGGTGATTTACATATCTAATAAAATACTATAGAGAAATAAAAATGGACAAGCAATAATTATACTCTAAATTGACACTTCTCAATTTGTGGTCTGGGAACCTCTGGAGATTCTTGAGATCTTTTCAGGGTGTCCACAAGAAACAAGAGAACTATTTTTAAAATAATACTAAGAATAATTTTAGCCTTCTTCCACTCTTATCTTCTAGTGAACATATGGTAGAATTTTTTAAAAGCTACATGGCACATGATTATATCATAGCTTTCATGTCTAATGGCATGTGTGCTTTTTTTCATTTGTATGTTCTCTTAAGTTTTTCAGTTTTTACTTTCAATATGATAAGTTGTCAAGAAAAAAAACTAATACCTAAGAATTTTATATCTAAATTATGATCATTCTACTGACTACCATGGGACCTCTGAGTGATGTTTCCACCGCTTGCGACTCAAAAATTTCCTCTTAGGGGCTTCCCTGGTGGCGCAGTGGTTGAGAGTCTGCCTGCCGATGCAGGGGACACGGGTTCGTTCCCCAGTCCGGGAGGATCCCCCATGCCACGGAGCGGCTGGGCCCGTGAGCCATGGCTACTGAGCCTGCACGTCCGGAGCCTGTGCTCCGCAACGGGAGAGGCCACAACAGTGAGAGGCCCGCGTACCAAAAAAAAAAAGATTTTCTCTTAAAATGAGAAAGGTCAAACCAGCAAAACGTAACAGTCTAAACGTCAAGTTGACCGTTAGCTTAGCTCGGCCAAACTACTCAAATACAGAGAACTGGGGAGAATAAGTCAAATTAATTTTCTCTAAGAGCGTTTATTTCTAGCAACTAAGACATTCTTAACTTATGGAACACAAGCAGCATTAAATTTTTCAAATAGCATGAATAAAGCTGAGTTCATCAAAAGGTATGTTTCACTCTGTGAATACTGTTAGGGCTCCAACCTAATAACACATTCAAATTAAATTTCAGTGAAGTCTGCTAGTTTGAAAATTAACAAGTACGTTTTTCACATACCTGCTCACTCTTCCCTATGTCGGTTGTTCAGTATATGAGCCCACGACATTTCTTAGTTAAAATATCTGGCATGCTTATGGAGTTTTGGTTTTATTATAGATAAAAAGAGAGAAAGAAACTTCTGGTGTGTTGCTTAGTTGAAGGCAGAGGATTTAAAAGTGGGTACAGACAGATATAAATAATATATTTTAAACTTAAGGGTTTTTTGTGTGATAAGCATGCTTACAATTTCCAAGTTTTCTTTTTAAATAGTGTAAATCAGTGTACATTTTATCACATTATTTAAATTATATTCTTGAGTGTTAGAACAGGTTCATGACAATTATGATATCAAATTAATTAAGATAATGCTTGTGAAAGAATTTAGCACAGTGCCTGCCACTTACAGGTGCTCAAAATTTTCTGTAGAATTGAATATTAACTTCATGATTTGTAAGCCAAGGAATTATAAGGTACATTTTATTCAATATTGTTAAGATTTTATATCTGTATTTACCTACTTATCCTGATACAGGACACGAGGTCTCTGGATCAAAACACAGACTAGTACACATAGAGCATCTTACTGCCAGCTCCCTGAACTCCAGTCACCATGGGGTATGTAATAAAAGCTGGATGTTACTGTGTATATGCATTGGTTACAGTATAGGAGAAGAATCCCAAAATTATGATATTCAAAGCTTAATTAGAGATGCTGTCACTTCTGCTCTTCCTTTTTCCAGAGAGAAAGGGACGTTAGCTCTAGAATATAAACACAACTTCTGGAGAAAAGATGGATGGTCCCTAGGTTTTCATTACTCTTAAGGTAGTTAAGTTAGAGATAATAATTTAAATCTCTCTAGAGATATTCACTGTCTCTTACTGCCAAGGCATGTTTGCTTTTTAGTCATCTTCTAGGCATTTACTTTGTGCAGTAAGCCTTAATTATGCAGAAATGTGAAAATATTCACAGACCATTATCTGTTCCCAAAAAATATATTATAAAATATTAGAAATGCTTAATTATATTAATGAAGTTAGATCTCTGGGGCATTATTGTGTAATTCATGGTAATTACAAACATTTTATATTCTGGAAAGAAAAGAAAGACTTGATTTAACCCCATCATTCATATGAGAAAATGAGGTCCAGAGATTCATAAGAACACATCTTGAATAGTCTGTTAGATACTTACAAGGAAAATCTGTATGAATAAAGTAAATACAGGGTTTTACATTTCCACAATTACCAATACCAAAAGTATATACTGAGTTGACATTTAAAACGTATGTTAATCAACATTATTTTATTTCAGAAAGATCTCCTCCTCCAGAGTTTAATGACTAATATGAATATAGTGAAATTTCCCATAATTATTGTCTATGTGGGCCAGTATATGCAATATATGTGTATTTTTCATATGAAAGAAAACACTGCTGTAAAGAGAATTTCCATGTACTGGATTATATTCTTGATTGATAACCTGTCTAAGATGAGCATTTTACACCAATGTATATCAATGGAAGCACAAAATGTAACATAGTTTTCTTTGTCTTTAAGACTAGACAAAATTTTTGACCAAATGCATTTTGTTAAGAATTTAAGATTCTTTATATTTAATAATGTTTTAGCATTATATCTTTTCATTTAGCACTTTATTTGAATATTATATTCCCATAGTTTCAAGCTATCTACATAATGTATATTTACAACTATAATAAAATAATATTTAATGCTATTTAAACCTTAAAAATCCAGAAATTTCTTCTACATCAACATAACTGGTCAATTAATATACAACATATTCTTAGTGTTGAAGGACTATTCCTGTTATTTATTTATATTTAATATATGACATGAACAAATATTTGATTAATCAGAATATCTAAATTCCTGATGAAAGCAGAAAATAAAAGTGAAAGAGAACATAAAAAAATTCTAATCTTTAACTTTAGCAGGGTGGTTAAATTTTAATTATAGGGAGATAGATCCTTATGATAAAAAGTGATACTTTATTTAATTTTGCCAATGTACTTGGAATTTCATCAACTTGCTTTTTATTATTTCAGTATACTTCTTTAATCTTCTCTGTATTTTATTTTTTGTAGTGAGCATTTGGTACTTATCTATCACAATGGCGGTGAGTGTCTTAATCCCTATTAGTCTGGTTCTATCTGCTAGTTTCCATAGGACATAACAATGTATCCTCCTGAGATACATTCTCCAAGTGTATCTTTTATCTCTTAAACCTGTGGGGATTTTGTGGGAGGCAGTTTAATTCTATCATTCCCATAAAATCACAGAGCTTCCATCCCTTAGGTTAAATATCAAGTTAATCATTAAAAGGATAAAGACAGGGGCTTCCCTGGTGGCACAGTGGTTGAGAGTCCACCTGCCGATGCAGGGGACACGGGTTCGTGCCCCGATCCGGGAAGATCCCACATGCCGCGGAGCGGCTGTGCCCGTGAGCCACAGCTGCTGAGCCTGCACGTTCGGAGCCTGTGCTCCGCAATGGGAGAGGCCACAACAGTGAGAGGCCCGCATACCGCAAAAAAAAAAAAAAAACAAAAACGGATAAAGACAAAGCACTCAGGCTTACTAGAGCCAGTGCATAAATAAACGTGAAAAACTTAAATGAAAAACACCTCAGGTACTGGGGATATTAGGAAGTATTTAATAGTAAAAACCTATTAGCAACATTGAAAAGTTCTTTAGAACAGCAGGATAGCCTACTGTAGTCACTCAACTGAAAACTGTTCTCAACCAGCCAAAGCCAAACTAATCTACAAAAACTATTCCCACAGCCAGTGCAGTATCTTAGGGAAAAAGAGAGGAGACAGAGAAAAGGACTATTCTTAAAGAGCTGCAACAGATACTTTACAAGTTATGGCTTGGAGAAGAGCTATACCTTCTTACATGTCAACATTTATGTGAATTTGTTCAGTGGCAGTAGACATAGAAATAACTATAGCAATAGACCTTTTTAAAATACCATACACAGGCGGGCGGAGACTGTGGGTGGCAGAGGGCGGAAGCTTCGGAGCCGCGGAGGAGGGCGCAGCAACAGGGGTGCGGAGGGCAAAGCGGAGAGATTCCCGCACAGAGAGAGGATCGGGGCCGACCGGCGCTCACCAGCCCGAGAGGCTTGTCTGCTCACCCGCCGGGGCGGGTGGGGCTGGGAGCTGAGGCTCGGGCTTCGGGGCGGAGCGCAGGGAGAGGACTGGGGTTGGCGGCGTGAACGCAGCCTGAAGGGGTTAGTGCACCACGGCTGGCCCGGAGTCCGGGGAAAAGTCTGGACCTGCCGAAGAGGCAAGAGACTCTTTCTTCCCTCTTTGTTTCCTGGTGAGCGAGGAGAGGGGATTAAGAGCGCCGCTTAAAGGAGCTCCAGAGACGGGCGTGAGCCGCGGCTATCAGCACAGACCCCAGAGACGGGCATGAGACGCTAAGGCTGCTGCTGCCGCCACCAAGAAGCCTGTGTTGGAGCACAGGTCACTATCCACACCCCCCTTCCGGGGAGCCTGTGCGGCCCGCCACTGCCAGGGTCCCAGGATCCAAGGACAACTGCCCCGGGAGAACTCACGGCGTGCCTCAGGCTGGTGCAAAGTCACGCCAGCCCCTAATGCCAAAGGCTCGTCCCGCACTCCGACCCCTCCCTTCCCCCGGCCTGAGTGAGCCAGAGTCCCCAAAGCAGCTGCTCCTTTAACCCCATCCTGTCTGAGCGAAGAACAGACACCCTCCGGTGACCTACATGCAGAGGTGGGGCCAAGTCCAAAGTTGAAACCTGGGAGCTGTGCAAACAAAGAAGAGAATGGGAAATTTCTCCCAGCAGCCCTAGGATGCAGAGGCGGGTCCAAATCCAAAGCTGAGCCCCTGGGAGCTGTGCGAACAAAGAAGAGAAAGGGAAATCTCTCCCAGCAGCCTCAGGAGCTGCAGATTAAATCTCCACAATCAACTTGATGTACCCTGTATCTGTGGAATACCTGAATAGACAACGCATCATCCCAAATTGAGGAGGTGGACTTTGAGAGCAAGATTTATGATTTTTTCCCCTTTTCCTCTTTTTGTGAGTGTGTATGTGTATGCTTCTGTGTGAGATTTTGTCGGTATAGCTTTGCTTTCACCATTTGTCCTAGGGTTCTATCTGTCCGTTTTTTGTCTGTTTTTTACTTAAAATTTTTTTTTCTTAATAATTCTTTTAATAACTTTATTTTATTTTACCTTACTTTATTTTCTTTTATCCTCTTTCTTTCTTTCTTTCGCTCTACTTTTTCTCCCTTTTATTCTCAGCCATGTGGATGAAAGGCTCTTGGTGCTACAGCCAGGGGTCAGTGCTGTGCCACTGAGGTGGGAGAGCCAACTTCAGGACACTGGTCCACAAGAGACCTCCCAGCTCCACATAATATCAAATGGCAAAAATCTCCCAGAGATCTCCATCTCAACACCAACACCCAGCTTCACTCAACGACCAGCAAGCCACAGTACTGGACTCCCTATGCCAAACAACTAGCAAGACAGGAACACAACTCCACCCATTAGCAGAGAGGCTGCCTAAAACCATAATAAGTCCACAGACACCCCAAAACACACCACCAGACGTGGACCTGCCCACCAGAAAGACAAGATCCAGCCTCATCCACCAGAACACAGGCACCAGTCCCCTCCACCAGGAAGCCTACACAACCCACTAAACCAACTTTATCCACTGGGGACAGACACCAAAAACAATGGGAACTACGAACCTGCAGCCTGCAAAAAGGAGACCCCAAACACAGTAACATAAGCAAAATGAGAAGACAGAAAAACACACAGCAGATGAAGGAGCAAGGTAAAAACCCACCAGACCTAACAAGTGAAGAGGAAACAGGCAGTCTACCTGAAAAAGAATTCAGAATAATGATAGTAAAGATGATCCAAAATCTTGAAAATAAAATACAGAAAATACAAGAAGCATTTAACAAGGACCTCAAAGAACTGAAGAACAAACAATGATGAACAACACAATAAATGAAATTAAAAATTCTCTAGAAGGGATCAATAGCAAAATAACTGACGCAGAAGAAGGGATAAGTGACCTGGAAGATAAAATAGTGGAAATAACTACTGCAGAGCAGAATAAAGAAAAAGAATGAAAAGAACTGAGGACAGTCTCAGGGACCTCTGGGACAACATGAAACGCACCAACATTCGAATTACAGGGGTTCCAGAAGAAGAAGAGAAAAAGACAGGGACTGAGAAAATATTTGAAGAGATTATAGTTGAAAACTTCCCTAATATGGGAAAGGAAATAGTTAATCAACTCCAGGAAGCACAGAGAATCCCATACAGGATAAATCCAAGGAGAAACACGCCAAGACACATAAATCAAACTATCAAAAATTAAATACAAAGAAAACATGTTAAAAACCGCAAGGGAAAAACAACAAATAACACACAAGGGAATCCCCATAAGGTTAACAGCTGATCTTTCAGCAGAAACTCTGCGAGCCAGAAGGGACTGGAAGGACACATTTAAAGTGATGAAGGAGAAAAACCTGCAACCAAGATGACTCTACCCAGCAAGGATCTCATTCAGATTTGATGGAGAAATTAAAACCTTTACAGACAAGCAAAAGCTGAGAGAGTTCAGCACCACCAAACCAGCTTTACAACAAATGCTAAAGGAACTTCTCTAGGCAAGAAACAGAAGAGAAGGAAAACACCTACAATAACAAACCCAAAACAATTAATATTGAAATAGGAACATACATATCAATAATTACCTTAAATGTAAGTGGATTAAATGCTCCCACCAAAAGACACAGACTGGCTGAATGGATACAAAAACAAGACCCATATACATGCTGTCTACAAGAGACCCACTTGAGACCTAGAGACACATACAGACTGAAAGTGAGGGGGTGGAAAAAGATACTCCATGCAAATGGAAACCAAAACAAAGCTGGAGTAGCAATTCTCATATCACACAAAATAGACTTTAAAATAAAGACTATTAGAAGAGACAAAGAAGGACACTAAATAATGATCAAGGTATCGATCCAAGAAGAAGATATAACAATTGTAAATATTTATGCACCCAACATAGGAGCACCTCAATACATAAGGCAAAAACTAGCAGCCATAAAAGAGGAAATCGACAGTAACACATTCATAGTAGGGGGCTTCAACACCCCACTTTCACCAATGGACAGATCATCCAAAATGAAAATAAATAAAGAAACACAAGCTTTAAATGATACATAAAACAAGATGGACTTAATTGATATTTATAGTACATTCCATCCAAAAACAACAGAATACACATTTTTCTCAAGTGCTCATGGAACATTCTCCAGGATAGATCATATCTTGGGTCACAAATCAAGCCTTGGTAAATTTAAGAAAATTGAAATTGTATCAAGTATCTTTTCCGACCACAACGCCATGAGACTAGATATCAATTATAGGAAAAGAGCTGTAAAAAATACAAACACATGGAGGCTAAACAATACACTACTTAATAACGAAGTGATCACTGAAGAAATCAAAGAGGAATCTTTTCTGGCCACAAAGCTATGAGACTAGATATCAATTACAGGAAAAGATCCGTAAAAAATACAAACACACGGAGGCTAAACAATATACTACTTAATAACGAAGTGATCACTGAAGATATCAAAGAGGAAATCAAAAAGACCTAGAAACAAATGACACTGGAGACACGACAACCCAAAGCCTATGGGATGCAGCAAAAGCAGTTCTTAGAGAGGTTTATAGCAATACAATCCTACCTTAAGAAACAGGAAACAGCTTGATTAAAGAACCTAACCTTGCACCTAAAGCAATTAGAGAAAGAAGAACAAAAAAAAACCAGCGTTAGCAGAAGGAACTAAATCATAAAGATCAGATCAGAAATAAATGAAAAAGAAATGAAGGAAACAATAGCAAAGATCAATAAAACTAAAAGCTGGTTCTTTGAGAAGATAAACAAAATTGATAAAACATTAGCCAGACTCATCAAGAGAAAAAGGGAGAAGACTCAAATCAATAGTATTAGAAATGAAAAAGGAGAAGTAACAACTGACACTGCAGAAATACAAAGGATCATGAGAGATTACTATAAGTAACTCAATGCCAATAAAATTAACAACCGGGAAGAAATGGACAAATTCTTAGAAATGCACAGCCTGCCAATACTGATTCAGGAAGAAATAGAAAATATGAACAGGCCAGTCACAAGCACTGATATTGAAACTGTGATTAAAAATCTTCCAACAAACAAAGGTCCAGAACCAGATGGCTTCACAGGTGAATTCTATCAAACATTTAGCGAAGAGCTAACACCTATCCTTCTCAAACTCTTCCAAAATATAGCAGAGGGAGGAACACTCCCAAACTCATTCTACGAGGCCACCATCACCCTGATGCCAAAACCAGACAAGGATGTCACAAAGAAAGAAAACTACAGGCTAATATCACTGATGAACATAGATGCAAAAATCCTCAACAAAATACTAGCAAACAGAATCCAACAGCACATTAAAAGGATCATACACCATGATCAAGTGGGGTTTATTCCAGGAATGCAACGATTCTTCAATACACACAAATCCACCGATGTGATACTCCATATTAACAAATTGAAGGAGAAAAACCATATGGTCATCTCAATAGATGCAGAGAAAGCTTTCGACAAAATTCAACACCCATTTATGATAAAAACCCTGCAGAAAGCAGGCATACAGGGAACTTTCCTCAACATAATAAAGGCCATATATGACAAACTCACAGCCAACATCATCCTCAATGGCGAAAAACTGAAAACATTTCCACTAAGATCAGGAACAAGACAAGGTTGCCCACTCTCACCACTCTTATTCAACATAGTTTTGGAAGTTTTAGCCACAGCAATCAGAGAAGAAAAGGAAATAAAAGGAATCCAAATCAGAAAAGAAGTAAAGCTGTCACTGTTTGCAGATGACATGAGAATACATAGAGAATCCTAAAGATGCTACCAGAAAACTACAAGAGCTAATCAATGAATTTGGTAAAGTAGCAGTATATAAAATTAATGCACAGAAATCTCTGGCATTCCTATACACTAATATTGAAAAATCTGAAAGTGAAATCAAGAAAACATTCCCGTTTACCACTGCAACTAAAAGAATAAAATATCTATGAATAAACCTACCTAAGGAGACAAAAGACCTGTATGCAGAAAATTATAAGACACTGATGAAAGACATTAAAGATGATAAAAATAGATGGAGAGATATACCATGTTCTTGGATTGGAAGAATCAACATTGTGAAAATGACTCTACTACCCAAAGCAATCTACAGATTCAATGCAATCCCTATCAAACTACCACTGGCATTTTTCACAGAACTAGAACAAAAAATTTCACAATTTGTATGGAAACACAAAAGACCCTGAATAGCCAAAGCAATCTTGAGAATGAAAAACAGAGCTGGAGGAATCAGGCTCCCTGACTTCAGACTATATTACAAAGCTACAGTAATCAAGACAGTATGGTACTGGCACAAAAACAGAAAGATAGATCAATGGAACAGGATAGAAAGCCCAGAGATAAACCCACGCACATATGGTCACCTTATCTTTGATAAAGGAGGCAGCACTGTACAGTGGAGAAAGGACAGCCTCTTCAATAAGTGGTGCTGGGAAAACTGGACAGGTACATGTAAAAGTATGAGATTAGAACACTCCCTAACACCATACACAAAAATAAGCTCAAAATGGATTAAGACCTAAATGTAAGAACAGAAACTATCAAACTCTTAGAGGAAAACATAGGCAGAACACTCTATGACATAAATCACAGCAAGATCCTTTTTGACCCACCTCCTAGAGAAATGGAAATAAAAACAAAAATAAACAAATTGGGACCTAATGAAACTTCAAAGCTTTTGCACAGCAAAGGAAACCATAAACAAGACCAAAAGACAACCCTCAGAATGGGAGAAAATATTTAATGGGACCTAATGAAACTTGAAAGCTTTTGCACAGCAAAGGAAACCATAAACAAGACCAAAAGACAACCCTCAGAATGGGAGAAGATATTTGCACATGAAGCAATTGACAAAAGATTAATCTCCAAAATTTATAAGCAGCACATGCAGCTCAGTAACAAAAAAACAAACAACTCAATCCAAAAATGGGCAGAAGACGTAAATAGACATTTCTCCCCAAAGAATATATTCTTACACCACTATGCAAATGACAATAAATAAAAATAAATTAATTTATCTAACATCACCATAGACTTCTAAATAATTCATTTATCAAAGAAGGATTTTGTGGGAAATGTTAATACTGGAAGAGAAGACAAGATGGATATAAGCATTTAAATTATGATATCAGAAAATAAGTCACATATCCCTCCCCCCAAAAACTTTGATACCATGTTCTATCATTCTAATCATACTCCTTCATGTATAACGAACCCCCTTGCCCCTTTTAAAAATATTTTTCTGAAAAAAGCCCAAATCTTGCTAGATAAAACTCTCTATTCTGTGCCTGCATGCACTCAGATGTGAGGCAAAACCATAATTGTATTGACTGGATCTGTGTTAAATTCAAAGCCTCATCTTCAAGCATTACTTTAATAGTACAGTATCAAATCATGAACTATTTTCTAATTAATCAAAAAAACAGAAGCTTTCAGGTGAGAACATTTCAATGATATCACCACCAAATCTACCCGCATACTTTTATACATACCTATGGACTCTGCCTTCTCTTCCAATATTATGTGTGAATAGTGCATTTCTAATCTGATGTGTGAAACCTGCCACTTGTGCACTAGGTTCTGTCTTCTCTCACTCAATCAATTATACCAGCAATTATCCCTTTTTCTCCTTCATCAAAATACAGTTTCTGGTATTGATTAGTCTCACAATAAGTACATTTTAAAATAAATGATTGGAATTATATTGGCAATGATCCATAGTTAATAAAATGGATCAGAAAGATACTGACATTTATTGCTAAGTTTTCAATGTCTGTTGAAATAATTCAGTGCCTGTACTGAAACCTGTAATATTGAGGTTTTAAAGTTAAAATATATTACTTTAATATGAATAACAAAGGCTCAAAAATTACATATCCTTCTGTGCTGAAACCTGTAATAGTGAGGTTTTAAAGTCAAAATTACCTTAATATGAATAACAAAGGTTCAAAAATTATATATATCCTAATTTAAGATAAGATGAATTGATGCAGTGGAATGCTGACTTTGTTTGAGAATTTTTTTTCCTGAGGCTGTCTCATCAGCTCATTTTAATAATATCATAGCAGGCAATCAATGTGTTGTCTCCATGTTAATGGACATTAAACTTGTCCCACTTCCAGAATGCATGCATAAGGCTTTACGATCTGGGATTTATTGAGAAAACTGCAATAAAAGTATTGATGTCCCCATCAGTTTGGGTCTCAGTCTATAATTAATAGCTTGTTTCCTTTCATTTTAATGGAGACAATCAAGTTCTAAGCTAATTAAGTAGAGGTAAGCCATAAATTGCAGTTTAAAGAGAGAAAGTCTGGTTTTGAAACAAAAGGCATTCAGAAGTTTTGGAAAGAAAATACATTCACAATACTTGATTTGACATTTGGAAATGTTTCTCTTAAAAACGTGAAATACATGGCTTACTTTCTGAAACTAATATTATGCACTAGAAACCATAATTCATCTTCAGTCAAAACAGCCATTCATTAGCTGATGTATTCTCAAGAGTATCAGAACTAGTAGTTTTGATGATTTTTTTCACTACAGATAATTTTGTGGTTTCATGGCTGAGAAAACCTAGTGTTCTGTCATAAAGTCATGTCTATTATGATCACAATTGATGATTCTTAATAATGATTCAAAATTTTCACTGCTATTATTTAATGTGCTATGTTGTTTTTATATTTCCTCTAAACTTAATAAAAGATAATTGATTTTAATTAATAACAACATTTAGCAATTAAACTGCCTGGCAGTAGTCTAGCTTATAAACACTCTGTAGACTCAGCTTGTTCCATCTTAAAGCAGCAATTTCCATTTTTCCCCATATAACACAGTGAGTGATTATACCACCCCAACACACAAAAAGTAGTTTGGCTATAACAGCCCACTTAAATAAATAAAAATATTTGAGGCAATGTGTACTGATTGCTACTTACTACTCACCTCCCACAACCTAGGCATGATACTGACCCTCCTAACTCCACCAGGCAAGACTTACTGCTTTAAAAAATAATAAAATAAAAATTAGAAAGTTGTGCAAATCTTCATAAAACAAATACTTTCTAGAAAGCTTTTGCTTTCTCTGTTCAGAGATTTTAAAATATTTATTGTAGTCATATATTATGTCCCTTGTCGTCATTACTATAAGTAACAACTTCATTTCCCTAGTTATATTTATGTTCAAATATCCCATAGCCTCATTATGTTAAGAATATTAAATTTATCAGTCACTCTAACAAATTGAAACTAAGTCAGCTATACCAACAGATTCCCTTCTTGCCATCAATATAACCTACGTGCACTATATATAAAATAGATAACCAGTAAGGACATACTGTATAGCACAGGGAACTCTATTCAACTCTCTGTAATAACCTATATGGGTTATAAAGAATCTGAAAAAGAAAGAATATATGTATACGTATAACTGAATCACTTTTCTGTACACCTGAAACCAACACAACACTGTAAATCAACTGTAGTCCAATAAAATTTATATAGATAGCTTACACACTACAAGTGGCTCAGGAGGGATCCAGTGTCCGGGAGAGTTATTATTAGCGCCATCTTTCACTATGGAATTTGTGCCAGAACAGACAGTAAATTATACAGTCAGCCTAGGTCTACAGACAACTTCAGGCTTCCCTCTACCTTAGTTTTTTGAAAGCCCTGGAGGATAGAGCAGAACTGGTGAGCACCATCTCATAGGAAATGATCTTACCCTCACCTTAAGCTGTACTTCTCTTTCCTCAAGTTGCCATTCTCAGGGTTGCTCTTGACCATCTTGCTCTCCTGTCTCTACAGATACAGCTGATCTCACCTGCACCCAGGAACACGCTGCTAATATTCTCGATCAGTAGACCACATGGGCTTACAGACCAGCAGGATCTTGGTGCTCATAGGAAGTTTATCCTCCTACCACAGCTTCTTCCACATGCTCTTAGATCACTGCTCCACTCATGAATTATGTGGACCTAACTTACCTATCTTCAGATCATCAGGGCTTAACTCCTTCCTATTCTTAAGAAAATCTCTCTTCTGTGATCCTGGGTCTTTGCAGTGGGTGCCGATGCAGTTCCAAATCTAATTGCTCACCTGGCTGCTCTTTGGATTTTATAAAGGAAACCCGTTTAGGCAATAAAGATGTTCACAGAAGGCTCAGTTCAAGCACAGATTAATGTCATTTCCTGAGTCATTGCTTCTTTCCAGCATATAAACTCAGTTGGTGAGTCTTCCTTGTAGGTCCAAACTATTCTCTATAGTGATTTTTAAAATTTTCAACAGGGCCTTTTAGTTTATCCTGAATTTTATATTTCCCTGATATCATTTTTAAGTTTGGTAGACAAATCATGTGTGCAAAGTTTGTATTTCTTTCACTCTTTTATGAGATTATTGGCCTCAGTGATATTTAAGAGATATGTTTTAAATAACATTGAAACTGTGCTTTGTTGTTTCCTTTGTTTGTGTTTGCTCTATATTGCTATTCTGGTTTCTCAATTTAGTCTGTAAGAAAAAAAAGAAAGAAAAGAAGAAGAACAGGGCTAGAAATACCTGCCTTGCATCTGCTGAATGCACTTGTGATTATTTAAATACACATACCTTGAAACACACACACACACACACACACACGCACCATAGTAACACTTTCTACTGCAATTATTAAGTCTGATGGGGCGCTAGTGATATGAGATAATATTTCATTGTTCTTCTAATCCTCTTGGCAGGATTAGTACACCATTTTTGAAATCTCTACCTAGCAAATGTAAATGCAAGTGCTGCTGTAGGTAGCCTGGTTTGCACTTACTTGGTCAGCATTAAAATAATCATATGGGCTAATGAAAGATGAAGTAATACAGTTAGGGAGCTTGAATTTGGACTTTATTTGGGGTTAGTGCATTAACCATCCACAAAATTATGTGGCAGATGTGATCTGGTTATAAACTTGTTACAACATTACCCAACAGAATTTATTTAAATGATATTTTGGCCAAGTTGGTATCATTTTTCTCCTTTTCCTCACTGCACAGTTACTATAAAAGCTTCATTTTTATTTCAATATGGCAACTTTTCCATTTAAAAAACAAGTCTTTGTATGGGAATATGTGTATATGTATAACTGATTCACTTTGTTATCAAGCAGAAACTAACACACCATTGTAAAGCAATTATACTCCAATAAAGATGTTAAAAAAAAAAAGTCTTTGATGAAGGTCTCTCTCTCTCTCTCTCTCTCTCTCACACACACACACACACACACACACACACACACACACCACACACACACACACACACACACACACACACACACCCCTACGTATTTGCTTTCAGATGACCGGTCTAATTGTATATATTGTAGTAATCTTAATAAACTGCAGAAGTATAAATTAAATTCTGAACTCTAATTTTTCCTTGTTATGTAGTTAGAAATATTTTGTTAATTTGAGGGAAAAATGATGTGATAGGAAAAGAGGCTGAGAATTAAATTAAGGTCTTAGACTACATGGCTTGTATTTTTAGCCTGGATACTTTATATAAATTTGCCATTATCTCATGGGATACTATTTATTTTCCTTTTCTAATCCATCCTAATTTTGTAAATTGTTTTAATTTTTCTATAAAATAGGAAATAGTTATTTTCATAGACAAGTCCATTGTTAGAATCACACTGAGTTTCTGAATTGTCATTTTAAACAACCAAGAAATATTTTTTATCCATTTGATACTCTGTAAGCCATTTTAAAATATACTTAAACTACCCCTGATCATTTTCTGTCCTATTGGTTGTTAACCATAATCATTTGTACAGATATTGCCAATTGCCCGAACCTAATGGAACAGACAATCCTACACATGGTTTTGCTGTTGTCAATTATATTTTTGTTTTCTCTACAAAGCTTTCATGCTACTTTTTTATGTTATCCTGGTAAACAAACTACATATATATATATATATATATATATATATATATATATATATATATATATATATATATATTTTTTTTTTTTTCCCTCAATGACCTGAAACTTAGTGACTAACCTCAGTTTTAGAACACATATTCAGCACTAGTCAGCAGTAGTCAGTTGCTTGTCATTAGATTTAAAATTTGTAAACTTTTCTCCAGTTTACTTTTCTATTCTTTTGAGAACTAGAATGGAATTTGCTTGAAAAGATATCATGGAGCTGAGACATAATTTTCAGGAGACCTCTCTGTACAAACCTGAAAATCTTTCGTAGGCAAATGCTCTTCTTTCTCTTTATTGTTCTTCCAATTTGGGCATACAGTAAATTGAATATCTGTCCAAAAGTGACTGCTGCCCTTTGCTTTTCTACTGCTTTTGATGTGGTGGTTTTCTCATTGGCTCTCTTTCTATCTAGACATACTTTTCTAACTCACTCAAAATGTCTGCATGTGAGCTTCTTTTCTCTAAGTGGTTACCATGTAGACCAAGTGTCACAAAGCAAAATCCCTATGGGGCCAAGAGGTTAACAAAAATATTTACTATAAAGTGGGCATATATAGGAAAAGTTTACTGCTAAAAATAGAATCCAATGTTCTTATTTTTCTAAACTATATTTTAATATTTAGTATAATAAAATCATATATGATACTGGATAAAAATAGTTACTTGTAAATTCCTAATTTTGACATATTAATTTTTTTCTTTCTGGACAAATTTTTGATAATATTTTTATATTTATGAGAAGATATTAAAATGTTCAACTTCTTTTTGTCCTTAAATATCCTTTGTTTTATGTATCTGTTCTCTTCTAAATGAAATGTAGTACTCTCTTGTTATAATTGTATATATATAAATATTTATTTGCACTTCTAGAATAAATAGGTACATAGAGGTTCATGTCTATTTTAAAATACCATTTATAATAGTATTAAAACATGAAATACTTAGGGAAAATTTGACAAATGATGCACAAATTTTGCATACTAAACTACAAAACATGGCTAATAGAAATACAAGAATACCTAAACACAAAGGTAGGTATATTTTGCTTATGAATTGGAAGAATAAGTATTTTTAATTTGTCAGTTCCCAATCAATCACAATATAGGTTCATCATTACATCAATCTTGAAAGAGAATAATGTTGGAGGACTTACAATACATGATTTCCAGGTAATTAAGACAGTGTGATATTATTGTTAAGGCAGACAGATTGATCAGTGGAACAGAGAAGAGAGTGAATAAGTAGATCTCCACTAATATGGTCAGTTCATTCTAATAAATGATAATCTTTTCATCAAATAGTGCAGGAAAAGTGGGTAGCAATATGTAAAAATAAATAAATAAACCTCATCACTTAGCACACACCATACAGAAAAATTCACATGAAATGATCATAGACCTAAATAGCTAAAACTATAAAATATCTGGATGGAAAATAGGAAAAAAATCTTAGTGGTCTTTGGTTTGACAAAGATTTCTTAATACAAAATAAAAGTTTTAAAAGTAAAAGAAGAAAGTAATAAATTGAACTTCCTCAAATTAAAAACCTCTGTTCTTCAAAAAGCATTGTTAAATGGAAAGGTGATCCACAGGTTATACCTAATATATAGAGATAGATATATTTTAATAAATATTTGTTTATAAAATATATACAATTTTGTAAACATACATTATGTATATATATATTTACATTATGTTTACATATATGGTCTCCCACAAAGAAAACAAATAACCAACTTCAAAAATTGGAAAACATTTGAACAACAACAAAGGAAACATTTGGATAGCAACATATCACATGAATTAGTTCTCAACATCAGTTATTTAGAAAGTAGAAAATGCAAATTAAGACCACAGTGAAATTCCATGATAAATCAATTAAAATTGCTAAAATTAAAATAATACTAACTGTTGGCAGGGATGTGGGGCAACTGTAACGTTCATATACTATAGGTGAATGTAAAATGGTACAACTACTTTGGAGAAAAAGAGTTTGGCAATTTCTTAAAAAAGTTAAAGATATATCAATCATAGGATCCAGATAGTCTCCTACTATTTATAAAAGATAAATAAAAACATACATCTACACAAAAACTTTTGTGTAAACAAGTTTTAATACCAGCAGTATTTGCAATAACTAAAACCTAGAAACAACCCCAATGTCCATCAATAGGTGAAAGCATTAAAAAAATTGTGGTAAATTCTTATAATGAGATACAGTAAAAAAAAAAAAAAAAAAAAAAAAAGGAATGCACTGCTGATACATACAACATGGATTAAGCTAAAAAGAATTATGCTGAGTGAAGGAAGCCAGACTTCCACCCCACCAAAAAACAAAAAAATCCAATTACATAGTATATAGTTTCATTATATAAAGTCTAAGAAATGCAAACTAATCTATAGTGACAGAAATTTGATAAGTTTTCCTGGGACAGGGAGAGTCCGGAGGGAGAAATTACAAAGGGTCAGGAGGAAACTTTTAGAGGTGATGAATGTACTCATTTCCTTGATGAGGTTATGGCTTTGGGACTGTATACGTATGTCAGAACTTACCAAATAGTATACTTTAATCATGTGCAGTTTATTTAATGTCAATTATACTTCAATAAAGCTCTAAAGAAAATATAGATTTACAGGCCAGTATTAGTAGTCATGTCTTTGCCCTACTTTTATATTTCTGGATTTTATTAATTGAAAAAAAAAAACTACCCAGTACTAGGCAGTTTTCCTTAAAAATTACTGGCTTCATTAATCACTAAACATATTGTCAGTCTTAATTTATTTAAATTTTGTCCTAGATAACACATCTTTGATGAAAAGAAAAACTTTTAATCAATTAAAATACAATTTATAGGAGTTTTTTATTATAGCTACACTACAGTAAGGTAATAAGAGAATTCTAATTGCACTCTAACTTGTCAGTTGATTTATTGAAAACTTATGCAATAAAACTAATGTAAAAATGATCAAATAAAAGCCTTTCCATAATTAAAGTGTAAGTTTTTATTTAGTTTACCTGAAAGCACAATAATGAAGAGATACAATTTAAAATCAAACAAGTTATTTTCAAATGATTTGGGCTATAACTATCATTGATTCCCCAAAGAAAAATATTTAGAAACTCCAACCAAATATCACATTATTAATATTTTGAGATGCTACATTAATAATCTTTATGTTTCAGAAATTATTTTTCAAAGAAAATTAGACCTAAGGAGGTCACTCATTACCACTGAAGAGTTTATCAATTCCACTGTCAGCAGACAGTATGGTTTAGAGACTCCGGTTTTGAAATCAAGCAAATCTTAGTTGAAGTCCAGACTTAAGACTTTCTATATATATATACATATACCGCAAAAAAAATAAATAAATAAAAGTAACTTTTCCCTTATATTTTCATTAATACCGATATTGTCAGTAGTTTAAATTTTTGTCAAATATATTATTTGGGTAAAAGGTGTTATACTTTTGTTTTATTTTGCATTTTCAGTCTACTGGTAAGTTTGTGTATATCTCATTTTTTTTTTTTTTTTTTTTTTGGGGTATTTTTTTTTTTTTTTTTTTTGCGGTCATTTTTTTTTTTTTTTATTTGCGGTCCTCGGGCCTCTCACTGTTGTGGCCTCTCCTGTTGTGGAGCACAGGCTCCGGACGCGCGCAGGCTCCGCAGCCATGGCTCACAGGCCCAGCCGCTCCGCGGCATGTGGGATCTTCCCGGACCGGGGCACGAACCCGTGTCCCCTGCATCGGCAGGCGGACTCTCAACCACTGCGCCACCAGGGAAGCCCTGTATATCTCATTTTTAAAGGCCATTTACACTTCTTATTCTAAAATTCATTTTCATACCCTTTGCCTAATTTTCTAATTTTTATATTCGTATTTTTTCTCAATTTTGTGCTTGAAAAAAGTTGTAAATTGGAAACATTCATCCATTTCCAGCCAAATGGGATGCAAATACTTTAAGCGTATTGTTGACATTTACTTCATTTCATTTTAATTAGAGATTCCATATTTCTGAAATATTAATAATATAAATTTATCAAGTTGAAAAAAATCATTGAAAATGTAATGCCAATTGGATTATTAATTCACCACACTAATATGTCCTCCTGCTAGGAACTTTGTCAGGAGATGAGTAATTTTGTTCTCGCAAGTTCAGGGCTTTCTGAGCAAAGAACACTGGTATAAGGATGATTAAAGCATAGCATGTCTTTGAAGTTAAAGGCAGTGAATTTCCCCAGAGCCATTTGCTCCTATTCAAAAGGTAATCAAGGTTAGAGGCATCTTTCTAATCCCCCTGGTGCCAATCGCTTACATTTCAGGGTGGAAAACTTCCTCTCCTTCCCCAAGGGAGTGTTTGTTTACAGTCCAGAATGAAAAAACAAGATTTCTCTATCTTCAGAGGGGAGGATGGACATGTGTGCCAGCAGCTTCTAGGAGAATTCTGAGTTTCACAATTCCAGAGCCCCTCTCCTCTGGTGCAGATCCCTCTGTGCATGCAGGGGTCACCTGGCGGTCATCAAACCACACTGTGGGGATTTGGATTTGGGGCTTGGGGGACTGCCTCAACCTTCTCTGTTAATAAGAGGGCTTTTCTCTGATCTAGAGGGCTGGGTGTTTGTGAGAGAGAGAGTCAGGCTGACTTGTTAGGTTGCAAGTAGGGTAATATCTCATAACATGTACAGTTTCAGACTTAAAAACTTTACCATCTTTTCTCCCTTTTCCTTTTTAGAAAAGAAAATGGTAAAAAGAACATCACTCTCATCCAATAAAGAACAAGGCTAACTCCTATGCCTTGTACTAAATTTAGTAGTGTTATCTCATATGTGATAGCCCCATACATTTGTAATTCTATCGGTGTATATATACTCATATAATTACAAAGAATAACATGTGCATGTGTGTGTGTGTGCATTAAACTTGTGTGTATTAAACTAACACTCTACAATAAAAGAAAAAATAATAATAGCAGATTTTGATCTGGAAAGGGGTATTATAAATCAGGAAAAATGAGCATAGATACAAGAACTTGGGGATTCTCATGACTTTGAACTTCAGTAAAACTAATTTTATTTTGCTCTTTCTATTTTCTTTGAAAGGCAGTTTTTACACTTCTAAGAGGTTTATATTACTTTTTACATACCAAACTAACAAAGCCATCTGTAATTTTCTTCTTATACTGCTTAAAAATATTATTCTGTTGTATATTCAGAAACTGATTCATACTATGGTTGAATCTGTATCTGTAACACGTGTACAAATGCATAATTTGTAGATTTTGGAACAACATAAGATATTTATAACTCCAGTGAAATTTTTCAAAGACCAAGTTAGCCTGGTTATCTAAACTAGGCTTCATCCCTTTGCAAACAATAAGAAATCATCAAATATTTCCAGGGTCTTTAAAGTGAAGTTAAAATAGGTCTAAGAAATAAGTTGAGTATCTAATATCTCCTTGGAGAATCAGAGACTCTTCCTTGAACACACCTGATTGTCATATAGTAGGATGTCCCTGCTGCCAGCTATGTTAAGTGAGTTTATATTTAAAATGTATCTCTTCAGAGATCTCATCAAAAATAACCAAGAATAGCATGATGAGCTTTAGATCCCAGAGTATAATAGAAAAACAAACTGTTTTGGGTAGCAAAGAGATAAAAGTGACACTGCTCCTAAACAAACTTGTGAGATCCTTGGACACAGCAAACTGTCTCTACCACATGCTTCATACTCACACACGCAGGGTACGGGATATCCCTGGAAGGTTTGAAACCAAGCAGGACCCTGTGGGGCTCCTGGGTGCAGGAATCTTTCAGTTCAGCCTCCCTGACCTTTCCTGAGTTCCAAAGGGCAGATCCAAACAGTTGCTACTCAGGGAAGGGAGGGGATGCAAAGACAAAGGAGCTGCAGCCAAGAAACAATAGTGCAGCCCTGGGGCAGGTCCTGGTTCTGCCTCAAGGGATACACAGAACAGTATCTTTTGAGCTCTTTACAGAACTAAAACCCCCAATAAATAGAAGATGAAGCAATTCTCATTCCAGAGAGAAGATCATGGTTTGATAGTCTGGAGAACCAGAGAAGCTTATCTGGAGACCACCCGAGGCCAGATTAAAGGAGTGCAGACCCTGTACACACCCTAATCTTATCAGCAACCCCACACTTGAACCATTGCTATAAAACTCCTCACCAAATCCTCCTGGACTGGGACACACAGTTTGCAAGGGCAGGAGCCCCCTGTGTCCCCCTTTACCTGGCAAAGCAATAAAGCTATTCTTCTCTACTTCACCCAAAATTCTGTCTCCAAGATTCAGTTCAGCACTGGTGCACAGAGGCCAAGCTTACAGCCTCAGGGGTCATCTCTCAATACTTCAAATAAGGCCAAAACTGCCTTGTGATATACATTTCCAGTATATCGGACTGGCCAAAAAGTTCGTTCGGGTTTTCCCATAAGACGTTACTTTTTGGCCAACCCAATATTATGATTAGAGAAGTTACATACAACATTGTATATTTCATATCTGATAACGATTAAGTCTTAATTACATCATTTTAAAGAACACAATGAAACCAGTGCCAGTTTTCAGGATTAAAATCATGACTTCAGGTTATTCTAAATTAATGTACTTATATGGTCATGGAAGGTACGTATAAAGTGGTAAGAAGTACTTTTCTGTGCTATATCTGTGTGAGTTTGTGTGTATGTGTGTTTACCAGTCTAGAAGCTTTTTTTTTTTTTTTAAAGCTTAATGTCTCTAATACCCTGTGTTTCTATCAGAAAGTCAATGGTAAATAAATATGTGTGTCTTTTCTCAGTCACCAAAAAGGTATTTAAGGTATTTTCCATTCTCTTTCCTCCATTACTTTTATAATCTCCCAAACATTCAAATGTCAAAATGCAGCTAGGAAGATTGAAGGTATTTGTATAACATAAATTCTTAGCATGCTGGAGGCATGGACCACTGAGTATATAGTCAGTGTTCATTTTTTTCTGAGGAATGTGTTCCTTGTTTCAAAACTCCAATGAATATTTCATCTTTACATAGAAACCTTGCATAAATGATGCAATTATTTCCTGTAAAGTTCTTTTTCCCTGATTACTGAGATTTTAGGTCCACATCACAGTACTGTCTGATTGTTTTCATACATAATGCTTTCTATCAGATATACAGAGGGGTTTTTTTTTAGGATTTTAAGACAGGAAATTATGAAATGGAAACAAATGTTTATTGGACATTTGCTGTGTGCTGGACACTATGCAAAGTGTTTTACATAGATCATGATAACACTCCTTTGTAGTCGTATTATTATACATCCTCTCTTTAGATGAGGAAAATGAAGCTTAAAATTGTCACTTATCCAAGGATACATTATTAAGAAATGGTCAAGTTAAAATCAAACTTTGGAATCTTGACTCCAAAAGCTCTTTCTGTCATCCTTTCACAAGGAATCAGTATAAATTCTGAGCTGATGGACATTTCCAGTTATAATTTCATAGTATTTTTACCACACTGTATACTGACATTCTTACCTTAGCAGATCGAAATGCCCAGATAAGATCATTTCACAGTGTTCAATATGCAATGGACTGCGACTCCTTAAGACAGTTACCAGACCATTGATGAAATTAGTTAAAGCCTAAATTCAAAGCATTTGATTATTCTGACATAAGTGTTCTCTTATACTTAGAATAAATTTGAATAATGGGTTGGTGAAATTACCAGTGAAATAGTTGGGCACAACCGGTGATAAGTGATAAGAATCATAGCTACACAGAATTATCACATAAAAAGTCAAAATACGAAGACTTCCCTGGCGGTCCAGTGGTTGGGGTTTCAGATATACAGAAGGAAGAGGGTGACATGGCATTTTCTGGAACACAGACAATGAGCTAAGATTCTACTCTTCTCTCCATGAGACGGTGAGGCTGAAGCTTCCTCCTGCTAGGAAGGTTTGACCTACCCTGCCAGTCAGCTTGGACTGACACTGTATGGCAATCTTTTTAGGAACAATAAAATTACCTGAAAGTGTATGCACTTTTAATGAAAGGGTATGCATTTTTCATTAAAAAATGAAAAAATAAAATAATCATAAATGGGTCACTTACGGGTCTATTATTGGAGAGAGAGTTCGTAGGGAACACAAAAGTATTTCCACCAAGTTCTTATCACATTTAGGTATTCCTTAAGACTTGTTATTCCTTTGGAGAATACGAACTATTTTAACCCCCTATTTTGACTTCAGGGCTTTTGGAAAATTTGTTATAAGATGTTTGAGAGACATCTTACCATGTGTGACTTATAAATACCTCTTCTGTGGTTTGGTTTGGTGGGTTAGGTTCTAGGAAATGTTTGAGCCCTTTTGACCAGCTGATAAGAGGGCAATTAAAAATGTAAGTGATGGTTAGTAGGAGATGATATTACACTTAATAAAACTTGGGTTGAGTAAAATAATTGCTGGACCAAGAATGCTATTGGACTTCAGAGTTTAAATCAATAATATCTAACTATCCTGAAGTTGTGCTGTCACCTGTATAATAAATTATATAGCAAAAAGATTATGAAATGTTAAAGTATTATAAAAATTTACTCTACTTGTTGTTAATAAAGTCCATGATATTTGATTTAGATGATAAGTAATTGCTTTCACGGTATCTGAGTTAGGTGCTAAAAATATTTAGGAGATAATAGGCCTTCTGTCAAAGCTCATCAGATATTCTTTGAACCTATGAATTTCCAATTCATATCACCTCCTCCTGGGCTGATTAATTGAAAACCATTGAGCTGAAATATTGTTGCTTTTCCTCACTGCACGACTATTTTATACACATGATTTGATCGGCATAAGAGAAAAAAATCTACCACAGATACTATTTTGAAAGTGGAGCATATAAATAAAATAAGCCCATATAGTGAAGACCTAATTAATCAACTAAATAATCCTAGGTATAGTAGTAAACATATGAGAGAGATTTTTTGTGTTTCTCTTTAAAATACTCTCTCAAGATTTATATTTATGCTCTGTCTGATCTAATGGCTTATAAAATACGTAGGACTCCTGCAGATCAATGCAATTTACAGATCTGTCACACTGTATGAAAGGAAAATCTCTTAAATTACTCAAGCACTCTTATAGGAAGCACTTTCAGATTTAAATAATAGATACCTATCAAAAGAAAGTTTTGTCAAACGCATTTTCTAAACATTTAATGACTATTTCTTATGAATTATGGCACAAAGTAGAAAGTTCATTCATTTAGTAAAAGCAATATTCACATAAAATTATTTCAGGTTTAATTAATGTTGTACATTTGATGCACTTTTAAGGTTTCTGGAGCTCTTTCATATAAAAGCCAATGAGGATTTCTAAACCCCATTTTACAAATCATTAATATGAGTTTCTGAGAGTTATAATAACTTGTCCAAATTCATAGGATTATATATGAGCCAGATTAAACCCTGATATCCAGGGTTCCTCATCCCATGTTCAATGATCCCTTTGTCATACCATATTAAATACCTCTATCACATTATAACTCTGTCACATTAAATACAGTGTATGTGGGTCATCTTGAACATGGAAAATGCACTTGAACATGAAAATGCTGTACTTAAGCCTCCCCCAAAAAGGAATTCAAAACCATACATGTGGAATTCACAAAATCAGTAGGAGAGCAATGTCTAGTAAGTGTGGCTGAGTAAAAACAATAGAAGAAATAGTAGTGTGGAAACTTCAGAAAATAAAGAAAAAGAACAAAAGAGAAAAAAGTAAGAAATCTAAGGAAATCCAGTAGATTATAGTCATTTATTATTCTAGTTATTCACTTTAGCCAATATCGAAGAAGTCCAATACTTTCTACTTGGTACAATTTCTCTAAATACACAAGTCCATAATTACTATCTTTGTATAACAATATTAAAAGTATAGACATAATACATTCTACTGCTAAGTTTTTTTAGAATAAATTGCCTTATGTTTAAAGATAAAAAGTTAGTCATCTGAATTTATTTCTTTTCACTCCCAAGAATCTGCCCATGTGTCATTAATGGAGAGAAAACAAGGACAACAAAAAAAAAGGGAGGAGCAGGGAGTGGGGAAGTTTGGGGTAGGAGGGCAGAGGAGGAGAGAAGAAAGAAAGAGGAAAAAGGAGAGGGAGGGTGGAAAGAATAATCAAATGTTAGAGAAGTCAATAATTTATTAACCTTTTCAACATTTATCTGAGGAAGATTTTAGAAGATTGGTGACTGATGAAAAAGAACGGATGAAACTCTACAGTACATATGAAGACACCACATTGGGGAGAACTTGAATCATCAGCAACGCTCCTGAAACTCAGGACTCACAAGCACCAGGCAGTGGGGAGTAGAGGAAGATGCAGGTTTGTAAAAGGAGGTTTCTCCGAAAGTACAGAAATATTGAAGAGATCTATAAATCAAATCCCTTCAAACCAACCACATCAGCCACATACTACCAACAAAACTATTAAAAAGAAAGAAGAGAGAAATTTGAAGGGACAACTAGGAAAAGGATAATCCAAAATGCTTTTCTTACTGCAATAGTCATTAGATTTTAAAAGTGATCACCAAGTACAGAGAGGGCAAAAACTTTGTAAAAATTATCTATACATTGGCAAATACTGTGAAATTTCATAACACCAAGGATGTTAAATACCTTAAAAATTTCAGATGCCTCTAAAAACTTTAGAGACTAAAATATGTTACCTACACAAGTCCAAGACTTCACGAGAGTTCTCATCAGCAAAACCAGACACCTGAAAAATGCCTTCGCATTAAAGGAGAGTGACTTTTATATAAGAATTCGATACCAAATCAATGAATATATTAAAGATGTTTTTATATGAGAGGACTTACAGGACTGGAATAATGTCTAATAGGAACCTCCAGGAGAAAACAATGCAAAGGAAAATGCTTCCACAGAGTAGCTGTTTATATGGAAAATTTGAGCATACATTAAGTATGTACAAAATGGAGTCACATTACACACACACACACACACACACACCCCATTCTCCACATGAGGAAATGTAATCTTTAACATTACACCATTAACATAAAGGGATTGAAAACACTCGTTTTTTAAAAATATTTATTTATTTTTATTTATTTATTTGGCTGTGCGGGGTCTTAGTTGTGGCACGTGGGATCTTCATTGCTGCATGCAGGATCTTGGTTGCGGCATGCGAACTCTTTAGTGTGGCATCTACTTCCCTGACCAGGGATTGAACCTGGGCCCCCTGCATGAGAGCGTGGAGTCTTAGCCACTGGACCACCAGGAAAGTCCCTGGAAACACTCATTGTTCCATTCCGCAATTTATATTTGAGCTATAGACCAGGAGTTCCTAACCTGTCTTCAAAGAAATTAAGTTAGACTGTCTGGTATCAGGGCCCAGGCATGAACTTGTTTTTAAAAGTGCTCCAGATTTGTCAACAATGTAGTTAAGTTTAAGAAACACTCAAAATACATCGTAAAATACAGACAAAACAAATATATCAATCTTACAATTTCAGAAGAGAATGTCAAATTAATCAATTTTTTAAATGAAAAAGAGAAAACGGAGATGACAGAGGCTGAGGGTTCAAAAGTGAGGGCGTGTGCCGTGGGTCAGTGGGGAAGAAGGGTGGACCCACCACAGGGCTGCTCATTGCTGGGGTCCCTCCTGATTGGCCAAGAGTTCAGAGTCTATTCTAATGAGTTCCTGTCTGATGCAAGTTGTTAAATATTTTGAATACTAACCTTTAAGTATTAATATTCTCCCCTAACAAAATAAGGAATTAATATATTCAATTTAAGGTTGATGGAACAGAATGAAATTAACAGATCAAAGAACAAAAATCAGTAATAACTACAATGGAAATATATGGAAAGAGTAAGAAAGGAGAAGTTTAAGTAAGTGAATAGATATTGTCTAAAATAATTAAATAAACCCTTCTAGTAATATAAGTATTACTGATTTAGATTTTAAAATTAGCTAGGGTTTAAACATTCTTGCCTTTAAAAAAGGAGTCTGGGGTTGCAACGTGGGCTACTTACTCCCTTTCATTGTAAGTCTGCACTCTTAGATTTTTAATTATGTGCACATATTAATTAGAAAAAAATAAATATAGTTTAAATAATAATTATATGTTGAACTCAATTTGCAGATTAAAAAATATGAAATCATTTGGAATTTAATTACCTACTGTATAAGGAGTCTGAATGTGAATTTCATGCAGCAGTGTTGCAGCAGATGTGGGAAGAAACAGATAGAAGCACTTCTGATCCACTTAGCATGTGCAAGAACTCATCATCCTCCCCTAGTGCACAGCCATTTTTCGTGAGTGATTTCTCTGCATGGCCATTACCAGCGTATGATAAAATATGCTTTCTCTGCTGGGAGACTTCAACTCCAAAATTACAAAAGGTTTATGGTTTTTTTGTGTTATTGGTATCCTTCAGCACCCTGGTTCTTTCACGAAGGAGAAATATTTCACGAAAATCAAAAGATCTCTTCTACAGGGCTGTGTAAATGATCTCTCTCATTTTCTTCTCAGTTGTGATTTCCATTGAACCAAAGATGGATATGATTGGATGGTTTCTTTTCTGCTGATGGTTGCTTTGGTGCAGACATTTCTAATTTCTTGGTTACTTGTAAAAATATTATGACTTATAGTAGAATTATTTTTACTGATAACAAGACTGGAATGCAGTAGAGATATATAGCAGTAAGGACAGAGGCTTGGAAGACTGGCTTTTCAAATATTAGCTAGGGCTTCCCTGGTGGCGCAGTGGTTGCGAGTCCGCCTGCCGATACAGGGGACACGGGTTCGTGCCCCAGTCCGGGAAGATCCCACATGCTGCGGAGCGGCTGGGCCCCTGAGCCATGGCCGCTGAGCCTGTGCTTCTGGAGACTGTGCTCCACAACGGGAGAGGCCACAACAGCGAGAGGCCCACGTACCACACACACACACACACAAAAAAAGCTAAATGACAAATATACCCAATTCTACTAAGAAGTAATTTTCTAGCCAAATAATGTAAGTCCATGTAGGAAAAAAGGACAAAATAAGCTTGCTATCATCAGAACAGGAATTAAAGTCCCATCTAGGCCAATACTTGAAAGAACCGGGAAGGGATTTCCATTCTCATACTGTTTTCTCTTGCCAACCAAAAACATACATTCAACTGATTTTCTTTGATTTCTGTGACAACTCATTCTCAGTATTTTTTGCTCTCCCTAATTCTCCCTTTAATGATGGCAATACTGATGCCTATGTCCCAGATCTTCTTCTTTTTGTATCACTCTCTGGATTCTCCCTAATGATCTAACCCAGCATGCCTTTGCGTATTGCTGACTCTCAAAACCATTTTCCAGAATTCCCTTAAAACTTCTAGGCTCATATATCCTTTTGCTTGCATGTCTTAAAGGTATGTCAAATTTCTTATCTGAAAATTAACTCCTTTACATTCTGCAGTCAACAAAAAGCTGTTTTACTGATTTCACCTATTGAGTATTTCACAACTCTATTTCCTTCTCTGCATCTACTCTTGCCACTACCTTGCTCCAGCCATTATTACCTTCCAGCTGAACCAAAGTAAGAGCTTTCTGCATGGTCTTCCTGAAGCCATTCTTGTGGGGGACTTGCCCAATTATTCACCCATTGCAGCCAAAATAAAAATATGATTTTATATATGTATGTTAAATTTTGTATATTTATATATTATACATATAAAATCTTCTCCAATATAATATCAGAATACACACACACACACACACACACACACACACACACACATTCTCTTTACAATGCAAGAATGCAATGGAAGAGAGTGGAGGATTTTATTTACCAAAGGGAATGACAAGAAGACTAATTTTCAGACACTGGAGTAGAGGTGAAGTAGGAGAAGGAAAAATCAGTAAATAGAATATTGAAATCATTTAGGCAGGTAAACAAAAGCTTCAGTCAAGATAAGAAGAGGGCTTCCCTCGCCGATGCAGGGGACATGGGTTCGTGCCCCGGTCCGGGAAGATCCCACATGCCGCGGAGCGGCTGGGCCCGTGAGCCATGGCCGCTGAGCCTCTGAGCCTGCGCGACCGGAGCCTGTGCTCCGCAACGGGAGAGGCCACAACAGTGAGAGGCCCGCGTACCGCAAAAAAAAAAAAAAAGATAAGAAGAGAGAAGTAGGAGACATTTTGAGTCACAAATGACAAACTGATGACATAAAACATGGCTGCTCGAGGAAACATAGTTGACTGTAACCAAAATTTCTCACTGGAAAGATCATTTCTGTGGCATCCCTGGGCTCAGCAACACGTTGAAAAAGCATGGAGGGGCATAATTATGTTGACTTTGTGTTTATTTGAGCTGTCTTAGGTAAATATAAATATAAATATTAATAAATATAACGTGCAGTGTGAAATCTAAGTTTGAAAGCCAGAAGGAAATTACGTCTAAAATTATACATTTGACAGCTAGTATAATTTTGGCAATAGATAAAGTCATGGTAATTTCCTCCAGTAGAAGCATGTTACAAGGGAAAACTAAAATTACAACCTTGAGGAATACCAGCAAATAAAGAGTTGGTGGAAGAAGATACGTAAAAAGAGGAGTCTGAGAACTGAGAAAATAATGGGTAACAAGACAGCATTAGAAAAATGTCATCTTCCTCTATAAGTGTAATGAAAATGAAACATTTATTTTTCTTTCATTGTTTGCCCCTTTTTTTTAGCATACTAAGGAAGAAAATTCAGCTTACTCGGGAGAGGATAAGAATTAAAGATGCAGGGTCTGCCCTCTGAGTTTAATGATGACAAAGAAAGAGCGCAACTGATTTAGTAAGTGGCTGCATGTAGATTTTTTTTTTTTCCCTGAACGTTGATTGCAGTTTCTCCTGATGAGAGCCCCACAGCTGGCTACCTACTGGATACACTCCATTCTTGACGCTCACCCACAGTCAGACTTAGACTATCTCAGCTAGAGAATTTTTCTATTTTAATATCTTTCACAGAAAATCAGCAATCAGAGTTTGATACGAACATCATTTTTGAAAAATATAAAAAGTGCTATTTCTAATGTAAATAGCTTAAATAAAAAAATCCTGATTCTTGGAACATTAGACCCTACTTGCCCTGTGATCCACTTCACTGAATTAGAGCTTTAATTGTACACTCTGTTAACCAAATCAGTTTCAAATGGCGTTTGTTTTCCAACATTTCCATCAGCCATAGAAAAAAATTCTAGTAAGTACATTCTATGCCATGTTTTCTCACAAGAGTTTGAAATTTCTATGAGAAGATACAAGAGGCTAACTTCAGATTTCTATAAAGTTGCATTTAATATTCATAGCTTTATCTATTTTGAGAATACAACCCAAATAATACCTTTGACAATAGAACAAAATGAATACTTTATCAGATCCTTCATTCCAACAAGTCAGTAAATTTAAGAAAAGCCAATATGTTAAAATTATTTCAGCAATGGACAAGGGGCAAAAAGCAAATATTCTTTCATAATCTTTTCCTTAAAAACAAACAAAAACTATATTACTCTACGAAATAACACAAAAAATTCAACAAATAACCTAACTTATTTGCCATATCATATTGTCTGGTGCCAAAACAATCTATGAAATCCTATCCTTTTACCTAACTCACTGGAAATAGTGATTGACTTTTCCAATTTCTCTGTGATTTTATAACCTATCGAGATACTTCAGAATTCTTGAGGCTACTGTTAGAATTTCTTTCACACAGGAATTCTTGAGAACCCATAATAAAAATAGAGGAAGTTCAAATAACCAGGAGCAGGAGAGTTACCCTCCTATTTTCCTCCTACGTCCCTCTGGTGTTAACACTGAGTTCAGTCTCCACATGCTTCATGCTTTACTACCAGCCCTTCTCCTCTGGTATAGGGTCAGTCAGTTAGTATGGGGGTGCCAAAAACATACTTTTTCATTTGTGGGGAGGACCTCTTAACCTTATATCTCAAAACAAAGTGAAACTAGTTATAAATGTTCTCATCTGAGAATATGCCTTCACAAAACCCTGGGAAGGGAAAATGTTCTGAAAAAGAGGGAGTGGGAGAAACTATGTCCAATGTTGCTGAGATCTCAGTGACTGGAAAGCGCAAACTTGACTGTGTCAGCAAAATTTAGGCCACTGTAGATGCTGGTTAAAAGAACGAACAAACAACAACATGGGAGTAGGACTGGCTTCAGCCTGATGGAGGAGTGGCTTGAGGGGATGGATAATAGGAAATGTCAAAGTGAAAATACCAAGTGTACAAAACATGTGTCTTAACAAAGCTCTTGAAGTTTCTTTAAGAGTGTTTTGGAAGGTATTTGATCAAATTTATCCTAATGACCTTGAGAAAAGAAACTGTCATCCCACTGTTCCTCCCTTTTTTTTCCCCCTCATCTTTTTCAAGCATAGTTTAAGAAATAACTGAATAAGAGCCTGCTGCTCCTGGGAATAATTGCTGTCATCTACATATTCCTCAAGGGGAAAATGGATGTAGATGCTGAAAAAACATTCCTCCCTTCTCCCTATTTGGGGAAGAAACCATCCTCCTTGGCAATACTTAAGGAAAAGAAGAAGTCAAGTCAGCAAGTTCTCATGACTGCTACAGTCTCAGTTCTCCTTCCAAATGACCATCAACAGGATGAGCTCTGCTGTTTCTGTCCAGAAAGTCATTCATACAGACATGCTGAAATGAGACTTACTGTTGGAATTATTCACGCTGACTTGTGACTAAGGCAGTAGTAGAAAGACAAGTATATGCAAGCACAAGAATTCTTCACACTTTTAGGCTAGATGTGACATAAGTACACAAAATCAGATATGCTGCCTCTGTTCCCCCTATTTAATCCACCCAGGATCCCCTCGTCGACTTCCTGACAAAGGTCTTACAGGGATGTTGCTGTTCTGGACCAGACAAGCTCTGTTCTTAGTTACTGTTCTCCCTATTGTCATGTTGCTATGATACGGGCAGAGTCTAGGACAACTTCATTTGAATACTGTAGAGTCTTTCTTCTAAAAGAATGATATCATACTTGTTTTATATGATCAAAAGAGCTACATGTTCTCTTTTGTAATATAACAGTGCCTGTCGCTATTAAGCTGATCTATTTTTATTCATTCCCAGCCCTTTTACTTTTAGTTACTAGCTTTCACAGAGCATTTTTAAACTAATGTTTGCTTATTTATAAAAATTTCTAAAATAATATTAGTCCTATTCAGTTTTACTCCCCACCTGCCAGTAATATTTTAAGGTCACTCAATATCATCCCAAAGCACATATTCCCTAAAGTTACTTGACAACCAGAGCAGCTTCTTCTGCAGAGGTGTAACAGACGTTCAACTAGCTTTGTTTCCCCTTTTACCTGAAGTTTCTAATCGATGTCATCTATAAGAGAGACTTATTAACATTACTGTATTTTGTAAAGAAGTCATTCGAATTCCTATGTTTTAGATTTTTTCTGTCTAAAGAATTTTTTCAAGTATTGATATTCTCTTGCATTTCCCCTACTTTAGTTCCCACTGTGAAACAACTCTGAGGTGACCCCATCTACATTCTTGTGTGAACTATGCCTTTATTATCACATATATATGAGAGCACTGGTGGTACTCTTGGAATCGATTTTGGGGCTTCAAATTCTGACTAGTTATTCATATCAATAAATTGGGCAAATTACTTAATTTCTTTAGGGATCAGTTTCTGTATCTTTAAAATAGGGAGACTAGTATTTTCTGCCTTATGAAGTTTCAAAATTACATTTGATAATTCACAAAACTTGCCTAACATCTGGCAAATAATCAATACAACTCGTAACATAGTGTTTGCTTTGTATTATTTATTATGTTTATGACTTTGTTTTGATCACTTATCACTTTGTGTTGACAGAATCTGTCTGTGTCACTGGATTTTAATCTCCTGGAAGGTAGGGTCATGGTTGCATCTATCTTAGTACTATGGGTATAGAATAGGTACCTGTGTTTGATGTACATGCTGTTACTTCCTGTTGTAAAGCTCAGAGAAAACTCACCTAATATTTAATAAGTGACTGAATGCTCCATTAATGAAGTTTTTTTTCTAACTAAGTCAAATCTTTGAAAGCTTTTCTTCTACCTTGGGTTGCTTTATATCCACTTAGAAACTGACAGCTTTGAAAAATTAGTGTAGCATTCACACACATACAAATTTAAAAAAAAACAAAAACTTAAATGCATGTGCAAAAAAGTTTATTGTGATAATACAGTATATAATTTCCTTAGATTTCCACTTAGTTGAAATAAAGATTTTGAAAAAAAATTCTAGATAGTAACTTTATATCACTGTTAACCCTAACATTTGTCATATAAAATATCATAAGCATTTAATATGTATTCAAGGACAGTGACTAGATGGCTATGAGAAACAGTTTTTATACAGTGGTTCATTCCCACCATTTTAAAGATGTGGCTTCTTAAGGCAAACAGTTTTCTATAATGGTGATAATTTCTGTGATTAGATGTTTTCTTATACCAGGTCATGAAATTAATTTTCATCTTAATTAGTGCCCACAGCAATGATTCTATTAATAATCCATTTAGCTAATTGCATTTTGTTAAGTTAGTTGTGTTGTATTTTGGACATTGCTAATATGCCAAGGTCAACACGTCTCCTCAACAGTATCCAATAACCAATGTAAGGTAATAGTGAATAACATAGCTTATATTTGCAAATCCTAGATTATCTGCATACACAGATTTCCTTTGGTGGCATATATCCTTGTCCTTAAAAATCTTAGAGTTAATTACCTCAGTTTCAAGTCATTTTTTCCATGACTGAAGGGTTTATTAGGCCCTAACAGGCTGCCAAATACTTACCAAATTCACAGAACACTAATTTGTTAAAGAGAAGGTCTATATATTCATTTACCATAGGAATTACAACTATGTAGATAACCTTCCTCTTGTTTTCCATCAACAGTATTCCTTTCCCATTAGAAGAAACCTATTTACAAAGCCAAGTTAAGGTCATGAAATTTTTCTGAAGAACATAAAGTTAAAAAGAATGTGATAGAAGAAAGTTAAGCAAATTTCACAGAACCATAATTCTTCAAGGGGCATAAATAGATTAAGTCCAAATTTCCACTTTAGAAAAACTATATAATGTATACAAATCCTTTAAAAGATCACAATCTCTATTCTCCTTGAAAATTTGCAAGAATCAAAGAACCATCCTTTCATTTAGTATCCTGTTTCATGGCTTTGTAACCTCAGGTCCAAGTTATAAACATTCACTTTGGAACAAAAGAATTAAAATCTTTTTATCTTTCACCACAGGCTACAGTGCCCATCTATTTCATCATTTCAGTCAACTCTCTTCAAGATCTAGTATTTCTTTCCACTTTATCTTTGGTACACAGTGGCAAAGAAGGACCCAGCATACTGAGCTTTGGCCTGATGTGCCTGTAGAGAGGTTCTTGAACCTGTGCACTCCCATATCCAAGTCTGCAGACGATTGTTCACATTGCCTTTAATGGTAACACCTGTCCAATTTTGCACGTTACTGTGGTTTCTTGGAGTGAAAAAAGATGGGAACAGAACGATTGATTCAGAGGAATGAAAAGAAAGGCAATTTAGTCTAAGTTGTGGGAGAAGAGTTGGCAAAAAAGATAGGCTATTTTTTTTTTTTTTTTTTTTTTTTTTTCCTTGCGTTATGCGGGCCTCTCACTGTCGTGGCCTCTCCCATTTTGCGGAGCACAGGCTCCGGACGCGCAGGCCCAGCGGCCATGAGCTCACGGGCCCAGCCGCTCCGCGGCATGTGGGATCCTCCCGAAACGGGGCACGAACCCGCGTCTCCTGCATCGGCAGGCGGACTCTCAAGCACTGCGCCACCGGGGAAGCCCCAAGATAGGCTATTTTTAAAGAAAATGACAAATTCATCTTTTTTATGGGGGTGGGGGGACTTTATTTTTTCCTTAAGTCTTGTTTACCTGAAGAATATGTATTAATTATTAAATTTGTAGGTAATACAAAAAATTATTTTAAAAATTTAAACATGATTTTTGGACATCTGATTTCAGCTTTAACAAGAAAAGTGCTTGGAAACTATCACTCCCACCTTTAAACAAGAAAAAGCAGAACAAACTGAATATCAAAATTGTTTCTTAAATCATCAAAGAACTAAAGTCGCAGTGCAAACTGTCACCCCAAAAGTACACACCAAACCAGGAAGAAAGTGCATCCAGAGAGTCACAGCAAAGATCTGCTCACTCAGAACAGAAGCTGCTAGAACCATAAACTGGTAGAAACACATAAATGGTGATTTTGATGAATTGTTGGAGGTTGAGGGTAGACCGGTATAAGAATGAGAAATTCCTAAAAGCTGTAGTATTGGGGAGCCCCACATTTGAGTGCTTTACTTTCAGGAATGCAGTCAGGTACTTAGTATAATGTGAGAAAAATCTTCTTGCCAATGACAAGGGAAGGGTAAGAGGAGTCATTACGAAATTCTCCCAGAGACTTTCCATAAGCAAGGGCTACTCTCCTGTGGAAAAGACTTCTTTCTCTGGAGCAAAGCCTTATCTCAGCTGGTAGAAGAGCACTGCTCCCATTCCAGCTCCCTACAGCCCTCCTGTCTCAATTAAAGGGGAAAATTGAATAGGCATCAAAGCAAAAGATTGGAAATGATGCAGCCAGGGAATGGAGTAGCAAGTAGAGGGAGGGAAGATGGGTGTATCACTGGAGAAACACTTGTGAAAGTCCCAGCCCAGAGACACTGGATGACTAAAAGATGAATGATAGTTGTAAGATTAAAGAGCGTGCCCCCTTGTCTTCGATACCCTTACTCCAACTAAAAGGGCTCCTGTATTACAACTATGAATTACAACTGAAAGAGCTGTAACACACAGCATCCTTCTAAGGATGAGTACTTAGGAAAGCACAAAGCAAATATGGAAGACAAAAATAAGTGCACTAGAGGAATCTCAAGCCTCTGGTACCTGTAGCTATAAGAAAACATTAAACACAGCCCAGCTCCTTGTCATATTAACATATATTTTCACACTGAAAGTCTATTTTACTGATTTTCCATTACCCAATCCATGTCCAGCTTTCGACAGAAAAATTACAAGGGATGCAAAAAGAAAAAAAAAAATCCTCTGAAGAAACAAAGTAACCATCAGAACCAGACTCATATATGAGACAGATGTTGGAATGCTAACAAAGAGAATTTAAATAGGCATAATTAATATGCTAAGAGCTCTAAGGGAAAAAGGAAAGATGCAAGAATACATAGGTAACATAAGCACAGAGATGAAAACTGGAGAATCAAAAGGAAAGAGTCTGTCATACAGAGTGAAGTAAGTCAGAAAGAGAAAAACAAATACTGTATGCTAACACATATATATGGAATCTAAAAACAAAGAAAATGGTTCTGAAGAACCTAGGGGCAGGACAGGAATAAGATTCAGACGTAGAGAATGTACTTGAGAACACGAGGAGGGGGAAGGGTAAGCTGGGACGAAGTGAGAGGGTGGCATGGACGCATACATACTACCAAATATAAAATGTGGTATGCAGCCACATAGCACAGGGAGATCAGCTTGGTGCTTTGTGACCACCTAGAGGGGTGGGATAGGGAGGGTGGGAGGGAGACACAAGAGGGAGGGGATATGGGGATATATGTACATGTATAGCTGACTCACTTTGTTATACAGCAGAAAATAACACACCACTGTAAAGCAATTATACTCCAATAAAGATGTTAAAAAAAAAGGAAATGTTATAAATCAAAACACCATAACATAAATGAAAAATAACTTCAACAAGAACATCAGTAGACTTGACATGACCAAGGAATCATGAGCTTGAGTACAAGTCAATAGGAACATCCACAATTGATGTTCTAAGAGGAAAATTAATGAAAACACACAGATACGGAGAACAGAACACCAAATAATTGTAGGACAATTTCAAAAGGTGTTACAAAAACATAATTGGAACAGAGAAGGAACACAAAGTGAGAATAAAATTGAAGAAGTAATGCCAGAACTTTTTACAATTAATGACACCCTACTGCACATCCAGAAAACTCAGACAACAACAAGCAGGACTTAAACAAACAAACAAACAACAAACAAATAACAAACCAACCCACCTGGGCATATTATATTAAAACTCCAGAAAATCAAAGGCAAAAAAAAAATCCTAAAAGAAAAATAATTCCCTACCTATAGAGGTTCAAGGACAAGTATTATAGCAGACTTCTCATTGGAGAACATGCAAGGAAAAAGAGGATGAAATAAACTATATGAAGTGGACAACTGAGAGTCCACATGACTTTGGGTCAAATTCTCACATCACATCACTGGGAATCATCCTGTAGTGTCCTTACACTGGTTCCCAAAGGCCCAGGGCACTGCCAAACTCTGTATATCTATGAAGGATTGATATGTCCTCCTGTCTGTATTATTTGAGTGATAACCATGCAGTGATCAGTAGTGAAGTGTGCAACTTTCTCTTCAAGAATCTCTATGTTGGGCTTCCCTGGTGGTGCAGTGGTTGAGAGTCCACCTGCCAATGCAGGGGACACGGGTTCGTGCCCCAGTCCGGGAAGATCCCACATGCCGCAGAGTGGCTAGGCCTGTGAGCCATGGCCGCTGAGCCTGAGCGTCAGGAGCCTGTGCTCCGCAACGGGAGAGGCCACAACAGTGAGAGGCCTGCGTACCGCAAAAAAAAAAAAAGAATCTCTGTGTTGCAGAGGAGGAGTCAAGATGGCGTTGTGAGAAGACATGGAGTAAGCGTCTCCACACAACTAGGGTGACTTCCGTCAGCTGGTGGGAGACTCTGATGCCCAAGGAGATGGGAGAGACCCCACAGTGAACCGGCAGGATGTAGGGAGACTGAGGGGGGGTGGGGAGAAGTAGAGGCCAGACAGGATTGGCACCCCTGAGGCTGGGGAGATCAGGAGAGGCAGGTGGGAAGGACTCTCCGGGAAGAGCAGGAGAGGAGCGGAGGGTGACTGCCCCACCCACTCGGGCCTGGGGAAGCTGCTGAGCTCCCAGGCTGGTCCACTGCCCCCCAAAGCCTCCTCCAGGCTACATGGGTCCTTGAGGGCGTAGGAGGGAGGCCGGGGAGATCAGGAGAGGCAGGCGGGAGGGGCCCTCCCAGACCAGAGGGGCAGGAGGGTGCTTGCCCCCCCACTCAAGCCCAGGAAGCCTGTTGGGCTCCCAGGTGAGGTCCCCTGCCTTCTGTTCCTTGAGCCTAAGGCTCACCCCCACCCCCAGGGCCTTTTCCAGCCCTGTGGGTCCTGAGCATTGGCCCTGCCCACCACCCAAACCTTGCCCTTGCTTAGGTCCTGCCCTCCACAGCCAAGGCCTTCCCCCTCTCCCTTTTTTTTTTTTCCTTTTCCCTCCTCCTCTGTTTTACTATTCTGATACTGATGTACCTTCCGGTTGTTGATTCATCTATATTTTTATTTTTATATTCTTTCTAACATACCTGTTAGTTTCCTAGTCTAATTTCATTTTTTACTTTGTTATTGTGCTTTTTTTTGCCATCCCACGCAGCTTGCAGGATCGTGGTTAATGAGCCGGGGGTTGGGCTAAAGCTCCTGCAGTAGGAGCTCTGAGTCTGAACCTCTGGACTAACAGAGAACCTCAGACCTCCAGGAAATATTTATAGGTGTGAGGTCTCACAGAGTTCCTCATCTCAGCACCAAGACCCAGCTCTACCCAATAGCCTATAAACTCCAGTGTTGGAAGCCTCAGGCCAAACAACCAGTAAAAAAGGAACACAATCCCACTCATAAAAAAAAAAAAGAGAGACGGCAAAAAAATATGTCACAGATGAAGGAGCAAGGTAAAAACCTACAAGACCAAATAAATGAAGAGGAAATAGGCAGTCTACCAGAAAAAGAATTCAGAGTGATGATAGTAAAGATGATACAGAATCTCAGAAATAGAAAAGAGGCACGGACTGAGAAAATACAAGAAATATTTAACAAAGATCTAGAAGAACTAAAGAACAAACAGAGATGAACAACACAAAAACTGAAATGAAAAATACACTAGAAGGAATCAATACCAGAAAAACTGAAGCAAAAGAACGAATAAGTGAGCTGGAAGATAAAATGGTGAAAATAACTGATGAAGAGCAGAATAAAGAAAAAAGAATGAAAAGAATTGAAGACAATCTCAGAGACCTCTGGGACAACACCAAACACACCAACATTCAAATTATAGGGGTCCCAGAAGAAGAAAAGAAAAGGTCTGAGAAAATATTTCAAGAGGTTATAGTCGAAAACTTCCCTAACATGGGAAAGGAAATAGTCACCCAAGTCGAGGAAGCACACAGCGTCCCAAACATGATAAACTCTATGAAAAACACACCAAGACATATATCAATCAAACTAACAAAAATTAAATTCAAAGGAAAAATATTAAAAGCAGCAAGGGAAAAACAAAGAATAACATACAAAGGAATCCCGATAAGGTTATCAGCTGATTTTTCAGCAGAAACTCTGCAGGCCAGAAGGGAGTGGCAGGATATACTTAAAGTGACAAAAGAGAGAAACCTACAACCAAGATTATCCCACACAGCAAGGATCTCATTTAGATTGGATGGAAAAGTCAAAAGCTTTTCAGACAAGCAAAAGCTAAGAGAATTCAGCACCACCAAACCAGCTTTACAACAAATGCTAAAGGAACTTCTCTAAGCATGAAACACAAGAGAAGAAAAAGGCCCACAAAAACAAACGCAAAACAATTAAGAAAATGGTAATAGGAACATACATATCAATAATAACCTTGAATGTAAATGGATTAAATGCCACAACCAAAAGACACAGACTGGCTGAATGGATACAAAAACAAGACCCATATATAGGCTGTCTACAAGAGACCCACTTCAGACCTAGGGACACATACAGACTGAAAGTGAAGGGTAGAAAAAAATATTCCATGCAAATGGAAATCAAAAGAAAGATGGAGTAGCAATATTCGTATCAGATAAAATAGACTTTAAAATAAAGACTGTTAAAAGAGATAAGGAGGGACACTAAATAATGATCAAAGGATCAATCCAAGAAGAAGATATAAAAATTATAAATATTTATGCACCCAACATAGGAGCACCTTAATACATAAGGCAAATGCTAACAACCATGAAAGGAGAAAGCACAATAAGACAATAATAGTAGGGAACTCTAACACCTCACTTACACCAATGGACAAATCATCCAAACAGAAAATAAATAGGGAAACACAAGCTTTAAATGACACAGTAGACCAGATAGATCTAATTGATATTTATAGAACATTCCACACAAAAGTGGCAGAATACACTTTCTTCTCAAGGGCACATGGAACATTCTCCAGGATAGATCACATCTTGGGTCACAAATTAAGACTTGGAAAATTTAAGAAAATTTAAATCATATCAAGCATCATTTCTGACCACAACGCTATGAGACTGGAAATCAATTAAAGGAAAAAAACTGTAAAAAACACAAATACATGGAGATGCGCTACTAAATAACCAAGAAATCACTGAAGAAATCAAAGAAGAAATAAAAAATATACATAGAAACAAATGACAACAAAAGCACAATGCCCCAAAACCTATGGAACACAGCAAAAGTAGTTCTAAGAGGGATGTTTATAGCAATACGATCTCACCTCAGGAAACAAGAAAAATCTCAAATAAACAATCTAACCCTACACTTAAAACAACTAGAGAAAGAAGAACAAAGAGAACCCAAAGTCAGTAGAAGGAAAGAAATCATAAAGATCAGAGCAGAAATAAATGAAATAGAAATGAAGAAAATCATAGCAAAGATCAATAAAACTACAAGCTGGTTTTTTGAGAAGGTAAACAAAACTGAGAAACTCTTACCCAGACTCATCAAGAAAAAAAGGGAGAGGATGCAAATCAATAAAACTAGAAATAAAAAAGGAGAAATCACAACTGACACTGCAGAAATACAAAGGATTATATGAGACTACTACAAACAACTATATGCCAATAAAATGGGCAACCATGAAGAAATGGACAAATTCTTGGAAAGGTACAATTTTCTAAGACTGAACCAGGAAGAGTTAGAAAATATAAACAGACTGATCACAAGTAATGTAATTGAAACCATAATTTAAAATCCTCCAACAAACAAAAGTCTAGGACCAGATGGCTTCACAGGTGAATTCTATCAAATATTTAGAGAAGAGCTAACACCAACCTTTCTCAAACTCCTCCAAAATACTGCAGAGGAAGAAACACTCCCAAATTCATTCTACAAAGTCACCTTCACCCTGATACCAAAATGAGAAAAAGATACTACAAAAAAATAAAATTATAGACAAATATCACTGATGAATATAGAAGCAAAAATCCTGAACAAAATACTAGCAAACAGAATCCAACAGCACATTAAAAGGATCATACACCATGATCAAGTGGGATTTATCCCAGGGATATAAGGATTCTTCAATATATGCAAATCAATCAATGTGATACACCACATTAACAAGTTAAGGAATAAAATCCATATGATAATCTCAATAGATGCAGAAAAAGCTTTTGACAAAATTCAACACCCATTTATGATAAAAACTCTCCAGAAAATGGGCATAGAGGGAACCTACCTCAACATAATAAAGGCCATATGTGACAAACCCACAGAAAGCATCATACTCAATGGTGAAAAACTGAAAGCATTTCCACTAAGATCGGAAACAAGACAAGGATGTCCACTCTCACCACTCTTATTCAACATAGTTTTGGAAGCTCTAGCCACAGCAAGCAGAGAAGAAAAAGAAGTAAAAGCAATACAAATTGGAAAAGAAGAAGTAAAACTGTCACTGTTTGCTGGTGACATGATACTATACACAGACAATCCTAAAGATGCCACCAGAAAACTACTAGAACTAATCAATGAATTTGGTAAGGTTGCAGGATACCCTAAAGACGCCACCAGAAAACTACAAGAACTAATCAATGAATTTGCTAAGGTTGCAGGATACAAAATTAATGCACAGAAATCACTGGCATTCCTATACACTAATAATGAAAAATCAGAGAGAGAAATTAAGGAAACACTCCCATTTACCACTGCAACAAAGAGAATAAAATACCTAGGAATAAACCTGCCTGAGGAGTGAAAGACTTGTATTCAGAAGACTATAAAACACTGATAAAAGAAATCAAAGATGACATAAACAGATGGAGAAATATACCATGTTCTTGAATTGGAAGAATCAATATTGTGCAAATGACTATACTACACAAAGCAATCTACAGATTCAAAGCAATCCCTATCAAACTACCAATGGCATTCTTCACAGAATTAGAACAAAAACATCTTACAACTTGTATGGAAACACAAAAGACCCCAAATAGCCAAAGCAATCCTGACAAAGAAAAACGGAGTTGGAAGAATCAGGCTCCCCGACATGAAACTACCACGGCTACAGTAATCAAGACAGTCTGATACTGGCACAAAAACAGAAATATAGATCAATGGTACAGGATAGAATGCCCAGAGAGAAACCCACGCACATATGAGCACCTAATTTACGACAAAGGAGACAAGAACATACAATGCAGAAAAGACAGCCTCTTCAATAAGTGGTGCTGGGAAAACTGAACAGCTACATGTAAAAGAATTAAATTAGAACACTACCTAACACCATACACAAAAATAAACTCCAAATGGATTAAAGACTTAAATGTAAGACCAGACACTATAAAACTCTTAGAGGAAAACATAGGAGAAACACTCTTTGACATAACCACAGCAAGATCTTTTATGACCCACCTCCTAGAGTAATGGAAATAAAATCAAAAATAAACAAATGGGACTTAATTAAACTTAAAAGCTTTTGTACAGCAAAGGAAACCATAAACAAGGCAAAACCCCTCAGAATGGGAGGAAATATTTGTAAATGAAACAACGAAGGATTAATCTCCAAAATATACAAACAGTTCATAGAGCTCAATATCAATAAAGCAAACAATCCAGTTAAAAGATGGGCGGAAGACCTAGACATTTCACCAAGGAAGACATACAGATGGCCAAGAGACACATGAAAAAGATGCTTAACATCACTAATTATTAGAGAAATGCAAATCAGAACTACAATCACAGAGGTTAGAATGGCCATTATCAAAAAATCCACAAACAAAAATGCTGGAGAGGGTGTGGAGAAAAGGAAACCCTCTTGCACTGTTGGTGGGAATGTAAATTGATACAGCCACTATGGAGGACAGTATGGAGGTTCCTTCGAAAACTAAAAATAAAACTACCGTATGACCCAGCAATCCCACTACGGCATGCCCTGAGAAAACAATAATTCAAAATGAGACATGTACCACAATGTTCACTGCAGCACTATTTACAATAGCCAGGACATGGAAGCAACCTAAATGTCCATCGACAGATGAATGGATAAAGAAGATGTGGCACAGGCTTCCCTGGTGGCGCAGTGGTTGAGAGTCCACCTGCCGATGCAGGGGATGCGGGTTGGTGCCCCCGTCCGGGAGGATCCCACATGCCGTGGAGCGGCTGGGCCCGTGAGCCATGGCCGCTGAGCCTGCGGCACATACATACAATGGAATATTACTCAGCCATAAAAAGAAATGCAACTGTGTTATTTGTAGTGAGGTGGATGGACCCAGAGTCTGTCATACAGAGTGAAGTCAGAAAGAGAAAAACAAATACCGTGTGCTAACACATATATATGGAATGTAAA
>NW_006774094.1:665899-714501 GCF_000442215.2 Lipotes vexillifer
AAAAAAAAAAAAAGGTACTGATGAACCTAGTTGCAGGGCAGGAATAAAGAGGCAGACATAGAGAATGGACTTGAGGACATGGGGTGGGAGAGGGAAGCTGGGGTGAAGTGAGAGTAGCACTGACCTATATACACTACGGTATGTAAAATAGTTGGCTGGTGGGAAGCAGCAGCATAGCACCGGGAGATCGGCTCGGTGCTCTGGGATGACCTAGAGGGGTGGGATAGGGAGGGTGGGTGGGAGGCTCAAGAGGGAGGGGGTATGGGGACACGTGTACTCATATGGCTGATTCACTTTGTTGTGCAACAGAAACTAACACAGTATTGTGAAGCAATTATACTCCAATAAAGATCTATTAAAATAAAAAAAACAGAATTAAAAAAGAAAAAGAATCTCTATGTTGCAACTTCTCAGTCCCTAAATGTCCCAGTGCCAGGAAATGAAGTGAGTGTGACCCTAATATTTTTTACAATGTATATCAGACTCAGAAGTATCTCTGCCTGGAGCTCCTGACCTTCAGCTCATTTTACCTTCTCAGCCATATCCTAAATGAACCTAGGATGTTGCAGCCAAACACAGCAGCAGAAGACACAGGACTCCTGGGTCAGAGACAAAGGAGTTTATTAATCACAGTATAACAGGCAGCATAAGCTTCATATTCACCCTGATTCCCCTTGTGCCCTAAGTCTCCTGAAGGCAACACAGAGAAGTCAGGGTAAATGCTAAACCCACAGTGGTCTGTGCCACAGCTGATATGCCCAAGCTTAGGAAACCCCCATCTTTTTAATGGGTTTCAAGCTAACCTGTCCTAATTCTGCCCCAGATGGAGACATTATCTTTATTGTACTGGACAGTAAGCAAACCTGCCCTGTTCTATACAAAAATCCTTAAAAAATGTAGTCTGGGACAAAGGTCCTTAGGGTTTCTGCCTATAAAACATACAGGAATTCAAGAGACCCATGGAGTATATCTCCCAGAAACACACCATTATGCCAAAGGGCTTGTGTTTAATCGGAGAGGAACTGTTTATCTCACCAGGTGTACAATGAGCTCAGTCAGGCTGCTCTGCTAATAAGAATGTACTGTTTACGTCAGATCCCTTAGCTGAGCAATTGCTGAAAGAACTAAGCCAGAGTTTATGACATTCCATAAACACCTCCTCGTACGATGGCAGGGCTAGTGTCAGCCTTTCTCAGATTACCCCGATATGTCTGAAAACAGTCTGTACTACTGCAGAATTTGGGGGAGGCATTCGTAACAAATATTTAGAATGTCCCACTGTCAGGGTTCCTTAAGCTTTCCTATAGTGGTAGGATGTGGTGCGTCTTACAAGATTATGAGCTAGAAGACCCAGATTGTGTTAGACATATCCTCATATTGTATGTTTGATGAGCAACCACCATCGCTCACTCATATTAGAAATCAAGCCCCCCCTCTCAGATCATCTATTATTGTAAAAGATGTAGTTTCTCAGTTTTGCCATCCAGTCTCTCACTGCCATTCCATCCAAAGAGAAATACATAGAAACCACACAGGAAAGTTTCTATCAGCCTATATGGGAGTTTTACCCCGAAAATCCTAATTAAATGAGCACTTCAGTATTTCAACCAACTGCTCCCAATTTTTCTGAGAGAGCTTTCTCAACATATCATTGCCACTCTATCTATGAATACTAGGAAACTTTTTTTTTTTAAGCCAGGGGTCTCATTGCTCAATAACAGCAATTTGCTCAAGTGATCCTAAGATGTGGGGTTGGTCTGTCAGTGAGGGTCACAAACTAGGATTGAATGTGCATGGCCCACTCACTTTAAAAGAATTGGGGGGACAGAAAATGAGACAAAAAACAGAGGAGAAAAGACAAGAGAAATAATAAAAGTTCTTCCATAAATCCAGCTAGCATCTGCTTTCACATATTACATTTAAGTTGATCTGTATATACTGCATATTTTTGTGTATCTCCTCTGGCTTTCTAAATTATTATAAATCTGAAGTTTCATCTCAGTAAGAATATGTTAAGTCATGCTAACTGATGCTGCAATTTCAGATCTGGACTTCTACGGGCCTTGATTTCTGATCACTCCTTGGAGAACAAGCACGTTGCTTTAATGGAACATTTAGGGAACTACGATACCAAGGATGGTTCAGGTGGAATGGTGTGAACTAGAAAGGAGACAGGTTGAAATGTAATAGGTAGATTCCGAGCGTCAGTTAGATGTTGCTTCAATTCCTGAGCAGAATTAGACTACTCAGGTAGGATCTATTTGAGTGGAATACATTCCGGGCATTTACAATATCTCATTGTAGATTACTAGGCTAAATTTAGAGTAATATGTTAGAAATACAAAGACTGTTAGAATGCATAAATAGAGAAAAATGAGTCTAACTGTATACCTCAAGATTCTGAAAAAGGGCAAAGACTGGAGCAACCCAAGGTTAAAGGTTAAATCTTGAGGGAATACTGCAGATGCAAGGTTAAGAAGCATGAGGTCAATAAAAGGTTTGAGGCATCTGGAAAACGAAAACAAGCATATAAGACTGGATGAAGACTGGAAAACATCTGAAAAGTAAATTACAGGATTTTTAGGGCAGTGAAAATATTTTTCATGATACTATAATGGTAAGCACCTGTCATTATACATTTGTCCAAACCCACAGAATATCACAACACCAAGAATGAACCCTAATGTAAACTGTAGACTTTGGGTGACTCTGATGTGTCAATGCAGGTACATCAGTTGTAACAAATGTACCATCTGGTAGGGGGGGTACTGATAATGGGGGAGGCTGTGCGTGTGTGGGCACAGGGGGCATACGGGAAATCTCTGTACCTTCCCCTCAATTTTGCTGTGAACCTAAAACTGCTCTGAAAAAATAAAATTGTTTTTTACAGTCAATGACTAGGGTTTTAGAAATTATAAAGCCATGAATTTTTCTACAAAGATAACCTGCTCTAAATGCAAATCACTCCATCTTCTTGGACCTGGAAACTGACAGAGCATCCTCCCTTTCATATTCTAGTGGTCAAGCAGTCACAGATCCCAGCTTCAGGGGACAGACATATATCTTGCCTCCCAATGGCAGGGGGTGACAAAGAATTTGTGGCCCAGTAAAACTGCCACAGAAATGATAATATTTCTGTTTTCTGTTGGATCATCTTCTACATCCTAGTTTAGAAATCAGATAAAGAGTAGATAACTAATAAGGACCTACTGTACAGCACAGGGAACTCAATACTCTGTAATGGCCTATATGGGAAAAGAATCTAAAAAGGAGTGGATATACGTACAACTGATTCACTTTGCTGTACACCTGAAACTAACACAACATTGTAAATCAACTATACTCCAATAAAAATGTTTAAAAAAGAAATCACATAAAGAGGATATATAGAAGGAGATTCAGTTAGAATGCAGGAACCCAGTTACAAATGTATTGTTATAGTCTATGCAGAGTAGTGATCATGAAAATGGAGCTGGAGAGAAACTGGAGACCACGTGGATATTCAGGAGAAACATCCACAGAAGCTGGTGATGTATTTTACACTGTGGCGGGCGGGGGGTAACTGAGAGATCAAAATCTGGATAGAGTGGGTAAATATGGTGTCTCTCATTAATCTAGATGCACTATACAGGATGAGGCACCACTTGGGGAGAATGAAAAGCTAGAGAATGAGTCAGTAATGAAGATGTTTGGTTTGAAGTGGCTTTGGTGAATCTAGATGAAGAGATTAATGGGAAATTGGAAAAAATAGATGTAGAACTCAATAATTCAGTATTGACATTTAGTGTTTAGGTTGTAAATAAACTCATGTGAGTAAGATTTCTTATGATGAGGATATAGTATGTGGAAAAAATAAGACTAAGACTAGGAAACTGAAAGCACTACTATTTAAATGTATGACAAGAGAAAAAGAATCCACTGATGGAGACAGAAGAAATGAAGCAAAACAGGAAAGGGATGTCCTGACAGCCAGATTTAGAAGGAGAGACAACTGGCTATTTGTAATGAATTTATTAATTTGGCAAGTATGAGGAATTTGGCTAGCACCCTTAAGATTGTCATACCAGGCTCCTTAAGTTGTAAATGGAGGGAGTAAATATCAACAAGTAGTGTAAGAAATGGATCTTATTGTTCCTTTCTTGTTCTGTAAGATTCACCTTTAAAAAAAAAAAAAAAAAATTATTTATTTATTTATATTTGGCCTTGTTGGGTCTTTGTTGCTGCGCGCAGGCTTTCTCTAGTTGTGGCGAGCAGGGGCTACTCTTCATTGCGGTGAGTGGGTTTCTCATTGTGGTGGCTTCTCTTCTTGCAGAGCACGGGCTCTAGGCATGCGGGCTTCAGTAGTTGTGGCACGTGGGCTCAGTAGTTGTGGCTCATGGGCTCAGTAGTTAGGGTGCACGGGCTTAGCTGCTCTGCAGCATGTGGGTGCTTCCTGGATCAGGGCTCAAACCCATGTCCCCTGCATTGGCAGGAGGGTTCTTAAGTACTGCACCACTAGGGAAGCCCAAGATTCACCTTTTCTGCCACCACTTAAACTGGATTAAGAGAACATTTCCTCCCCCTAAGCAATATGCTCCAAGCCTACAAATAAGATACTTTTCTTAATGTATTCCAGTACAGTTGAGATTTTCTAAGCATTACTAAATTTGGGGGATTAAGAGAAGGTAAATAGGTCCAGCCAACAATAAGCAACTACTTAGTCTGACTTTCACTTTGTGGCGCACAACATGGAGACTTCCCTGCCTAAATCTCTATCTGCTTCTGTTTGGCAGAAAACATATCTATTTCCAATAATAAAAACAATCTTGGGACTTCCCTGGCAGTCCAGTGATTAGGACCCCATGCTTCCACTGTGGGGGATCTGGGTTCAATCCCTGGTCGGGGAACTAAGAGCCCAGCAAGACACATGACTTCAAATGTCTTCTACTGCTATCTAAGGCTCATCTTCCAGACAAGATTTCCTAAATGAGGATCCCTAGTGATCGACAGGGATGATCTTTACCTCAGAGTAACTCCAGGAATAAACTTACTCAAAACAGCACTGTCTTCATCTACAGCCAAAGCGCTCAGCTTCAATAGAATCTCTTATAATAACAAGCATTCTATAAAACTCTCTGTACATTTATAAAATCAAAGATGATATGACTTACACAAATACACTTGAAGCTAGTATAATTACGTAACTATTACATATGAAATTACAAAGTAGTTTATAATAAAATAATATGTATTTCACTAAATAAACACTCAGGATGGATTAATTAGAAAATGTAATAAAGTAGCCAGTTGCTGCACCTCAACATAGAATCACCATGAATGTGACAACTACAAATTCAGACTGGTTCAAATGTGTTTATGTGTAACTTATATGCTGTACTACGAGTAATGTTGCTGTTGGTGACACGATTTTATTAAATGGTGAACAGTTCTTCGAAGTTCTGAACAAAATCAAATATATATCTCCCCCAGTATACATAATTATTATATTCTTTGGGAATTCAGTGTATCCTGAAAACATGAAAAATTACTTGTGCTTTATATGTAAAAACAAGGTTCCAGGTTCATTATCTGAAGAGGGTTTTTGTTTGTTTGTTTGTTTTTTTCCCACAAACCCCTGCATGTGAATGTCCAGTAGGGTATTACTTAGTTTATAACAATTGAATTCTGTGAAGCATTATCCTGTGCTCTACAATGACCTGGGCACCCTGCCACTCCTGGCCAAAAGTACTCCCTAATCACTGTAATGACAATAATATCTTCTAAATTACCAAAATGCTCTTTAGAGCGTTGTTTGATACCATGGAAAATCTATGCCTTACAGCTTCAACCTGTCAGAAACACAATGTCTATTATCACTGGAAACTTGGCCTTAATTCATAGCCTCTAATAGCTGTGTCATAATACAGTCAAATGAGCCTAATATTCATTCAAGAGATGAACAAATACAGTAAATGATGAAAAGTTTTCTTTATTGAGGGCATGGATGATGTTAGCAAGAGTACTTTCAACAGAATAGAGGGAGAAAAAGATTTCAGCAGGTAAAGTCATTTTTCAAGAGACTAAGTAATTTAAGCCAGTAAGAGTGTATGCAACTCATACATATTGGTTAGTTGCTCAGGAAAGAGAAAGTTTTTAACATTTTCAGATCTGCTGAGTGAGGCAGTGTAACGAAATGAAGCAAATTTAAAATAATGATGTAAACATTCCTTGAGAAATGTGTATTGAACACAATTTAAACTTCATTTTTAAAATGTTTTTTTTTTCCAAAAAAGAAAAAATTGCTAATATTTCCTCTTCTACCCACCTTAGTCTTTCATTGCATTCTTCTGTGCTTTTGTCTGGCTAATATTCCCATACTCTATGTTTGTTTTGCTTTCTAGTCCTAAAGAAAGATTATCATTAATGTATTATTTATTTAAGCTTTGGGGAAAGAATACTCATTTACAATTTGTCAGATTCATTTAAAATTGCACTTCTCAATTTCAGAGTCATTAACAAGCTTGCCTAATTTAGTATCATCTGCAAAACTGATGAGCAGATTTTCAATTGCTTTGTTCAGGTTATTAATAAGTTTAGAATTCCAGGAATAGATTAATCTTCAGGATTTATTCTTCTGTAACTTGACCCTCTAAGGATAAAACTTTCACAACTCTTCTGAGTTCATCCTCAGTTCAGTTTTCACCTTCATAAGTTAAAAAAGAGAAAAGTAAGATTTCTTAAATAATGTCAATATAATTATGATGAAATGGTAAGTGGTTTGTTCACACTGTTGGGTCTACTTTGATAGAGAGTGGCCTTAAAAGCTAAAAAAAAGAAGACCTCATATAGATATTCACTGCTTGTGTAGTATTATAGGGATAGTGATTGACATTTAACTTGGGTTATGTTGTTTATTTTCCATAATAACCCTATGAGCTAGATATCTTTTACCTCTTTAGTAAGATTTGAAACCAGAACTCAAAGAAACTGAATTCTGAATCTAAATTGCTGCCAAGTATGCTTCTTTAGATACCACTAAAAAAATTTTTTAGGTTCTTCAAATCTCTTCTATGTTTCAAAGTTTTGTTAATTTGGAAAAGGAAAGAAATAGAGCAAAAAGGAAAGAAATAGAGCAAAAAGGAAAGAAGCTAAAATTAGTAAGTACCTAATGTGTTCCAAGTATTTTAAATAGTTGTTCATTCATTTTTAGTTCCCTCATTCTTTTCTGGGAAACATATCGTAAATGATTATTTTATGTTCAATTTGTGCTTTACTCTAGCCTTTTCATGGTATTTAGTGTCTAATAAAATGTTGACAAATGAGTTCTTAAAATTTGCTGTTAGAAATGTTATGACAGGATAAGGAGAAGTTCAATATAATATGGTAACACAGAACAGAGGGCCTAGCTAGACGTAAGGGTCAGGAGACAGGTCCAGGAGGAAAGGGTGTTTAGAAACTGACTTGATGCATGAGCTGAAGTCAATTAAGATGTGAAATATTTATTGTGTTGCTTGGTTGACTAAGCAAACTTTCTTTGTTTGTTATCCAATGGGCATCTCCATGAACATGTTAGCTATTTTCCAGGCCCACTTACAGTGGTGATCTCATGGGTGACCATGAGATCCTGTTCTGGCCAAAGAGCTATCAGATGAAGTTGGGGGCAGGCAGGGTTGCTTTTACAGAATATATCCCTTTCCCTTGAAAAATAAGCTTCATAGGAAAATCTTTTTCCATACTTTTTTCCAGTGAACTATTCTTTTTCTCTCTGTTTTTTGGGAAAGCCTTCTGAAAGTGTTTTAATCTAGTTTTTTCTCCTTAACATGGAAATGAGTCTCTAAAGAGATATAGAATAATACAATTTACCCACTGAGGAAACTGGAAATTAAGAGAATGAGAATGTCTTCCCTAATTGTATTTTCCTTTCAATTAATTGTATATTATACAATGGGTGGGAGTATGATGGAGCTGTGTACAATCTAGGGAGACACTGCAAATCCAAGCATTTGGGCCTCTTCCTTTCTGTAAAATAAAGAGCAGTGAGGGGCTTCCCTGGTGACGCAGTGGTTGAGAGTCCGCCTGCCAATGCAGGGGACATGGGTTCGTGCCCCGGTCCGGGAGGATCCCACATGCCGTGGAGGGGCTGGGCCCGTGAGCCATGGCCGCTGAGCCTGCGTGTCTGGAGCCTGTGCTCCGCAACGGGAGAGGCCACAGCAGTGAGAGGCCCGCGTACCGAAAAAGAGCAGTGAGAAGGTGGGTGTCTATATGTTTTAAATTTCTCTTATGAAAACAGTAACTCCTGGGGGTAGAAGATTATAAATTCAAATTAGCTCTGTTTTGGTACAAAATAAAGTTACTCCCAAGCAACATGCCACAATAATAAGAGGAAAGCAGTGAAATTAAACTCATTAGATAAATGAAAAAAGCAGGAAGTATCTTATTCTTCTGTGGAGATGGGATAAAAAGTAAATAAAAAGAAATCTGTTATTTGCAAGTTGTGTAAAATGTATCTACTTGTTTATACCCCAACATTATTTTTACATTCTTATATCTGGACATGTGAATTATTCAAAGAACTTAATAATGCTACTTTCAGTAACATATAGATGTTCACATAAATATTTAATCACTGTACAGACTTTTTACAATAGTTCCTTGTATCTGATTTAAGATTACAGGATAATTTGCAATATATGACAGTCCTTTATTCTCTGCCTTACGAGTTCTGAAAATTTGCTTACCACACGAAAGAATCTGAATTGAATGTAATACAATTCCATTTTTAAAGCTTATACAACTCTCTGAGCCCAATATTGCAGAAAACTGTCACAGAATACTTGAAATTGTTACCATTGTTCTAGAATCTATCCAGATGAATGTATTTTGAACTAGAATCATGATAAGGGTCTAGACATGATGGTGAATAATATATCATGTGATCAGTTTATGTTTTGGCTTTTGAAACTTCTTTGTACAAACACGCACACATTTTAGACACAAAGAACACATATTGATAACTAACATGTAGAAAAAGTATTAATTACATTTGGTTTGCTTTATAATTTAGTGAGCCATTGCTCAATAATTCATTTAGTTATAAAAGTTCAACACTGAATTAACTGGAATATACTGAACTACACATCCAATTAACTTACTTTAAAAGTGATTCCATCTGAGATGTAGGCTTTAATTAAACTTACTGTGATAATCACTTTGCAATGTATACATATATTAAATCATCACATTGCATACCTTAAGCTTACATATGTCATATGACAGTAATACCTCAAGCAAGCTAGAAAAAAAATTTCAATTAAAAAAATTAAATTTTGGCGCTGAGCCATACTTATGCTCAATAAAATTTTAACAATTTACAGCAATGCTACTGAACTTCAAATACCCTTTTAAAAAATAGTGTCTTGTCTTACCACTAAATATAGTACTTTCACATGTTTTTAGTAGACCTGATTTATTCCAACTTCAGAATAAATATAAACATTTACTTAGACTCCCACCCAAACAATGTCAGTTATCTGATAAAAATTCCATGTCATTCCCTAGCAAACTTTTCTTGCCTATTCCTTGAAAGAAAATTGCCATAAAGAAAAAAGAAAAATCAAGAACAGAAACAATTTTCCAGCAAGAAAAATTTATAAGAAACAATGAAAGTTTCATTTAAAAAAACCAAAAAATTACATTAGCCTCTACTTAATTATAGTGAATTAGTAAAGCACTCAGTAGGAAGAGATTTAAATTTTCATTTTGATCAAAATTAAGATGGGAATAATTTAAACAAGAAATATCCAGCAACGTCTCCCATATATGAGTTATGTTTCCCTCTGATTATTTACTGCTTTAATATTGATCAGTTGGGACACAGGAAAAATAAAAAATGTCAGAAAATAAAATAAGAGATTTTCTAGCTTTTTTTAAGTAAAAATTCATTTTTCAGTCAAATTTCCTTACAACAGAAAAGTTAATTACAATTCCAATAAATGGTCAACATTAAATATTTGAACTAACTATCCAAACACTTTTGACTTATTCATAGTTTTTTTTTTTCTCCAGAGCTTAATTCTTCAACAAGCCTTTATAAATATGGTTCTTTTCCATCAAACTTTTGAAGAAAGTTAAGTTCTAGTCTGAATCCCATCAAAAGTCTGGTTTTATGCTTCTTTAGTTTCAAATTAAATTCAAAGTCATATGTTGTATTAGGCATTTATATTCACTGAGGCTTGGGATAAGATTAAAATCAAGTTATGCAGCATGTTAGACACACCTGAACAGAATACCATGTTGTGTCCTGTGATAAGGATTTCCACTCAGGCATAGAGACCAATCATTTTTTCTCAAAAGTAATTTGTAATATATTAAAATACAAACACACTGGCATACAATATTCTGAGGTTCTACACAGTTGACCCTTGAACAACACAGGTTTGAACTGCCTGAATCCACTTATATGTAGCTTTTTTTCCAATAGTAAATACTGCAGTGGTATACCTGGGGTGGGCTGAACCCACAGATGTGGACCCTCAAGACAGGGAGGGCCCGACTACAATTTATATGCAGATTTTCAAATGGGAGGAGGGCTGGCATCCCTAATCCCTCTCCACACTTCCGCCCCCCATGTTGCTCAAGGGTCAACTGTACTGTACAACATACCTGCAAAAATGTTTGCTTGTGAAAATTACCAACAGTTCTATCAAACTCCCCATCTCAGCTATAGAGAAAACAAAATATCTCCTAACAAATTATGGACTAAAGAAGTTCTAAAATTGTCCCACATCTAGACATCCTAGATAGATATCATTATTTATTTATTTATTTATCCATTGAAATACAGATCTAAACACTGAAGAAACATAAAAGGGAATTCCCAGGAGATAACCATGAATGGTTGCTAACACTGCAGTGTGCGAGTGCGGCAGCCCTCTGCATCATGGATCCAGGGCAGGAGGCTGAGTTTTAGCACCTGGGCCCATGTAAAGTGAAGGCTGAAAAGGAGACCCCAGAACAAAGGCCAGGATCTTTAAAGGCTAAAACCCCAGTGAAAGAGGAATTTTTAAGTCCAGTCCCTTGACCAAAGAAAATGTCAAAATGTTAATTTTTAATGGTGGCTTTTGCAGGAAGAAATATATATATTTGAGATATGAAAGCAGTAGGTTTTTGAAGACCAAATTCTCCCTATTCTCATGGTATAGTAAGTTAAAAAAAAAATGTTGACATAAATATCACTCCCAGGATAGACAGTTGAGAAAAGCAAACCCCAAATAAATCTTCCTCTGTTTATGTTCCTGCCATGGCAAGACAGAAGGTACACTTCATCAACAATAAAACTATGGCAAGCGGGGAGATCCAGGTAGGAGTAACGGAGCCCAAAAATTCAATTGGCTACATATGCCAAAGGCAACACAGGCTAGAAAAAAGTGTGTTCTTAAACAGTGAAAGCACAATTACAAAACTATGTTAAAAAAGCCAACATACTTAATAGTGAGACATTAGAAGCATTTTTCTTTTTCTTTTTTTTTTTTTTTTGCGGTACGCGGGCCTCTCACCGTTGTGGCCTCTCCCGTTGCGGAGCACAGGCTCTGGACACGCAGGCTCAGCAGCCATGGCTCACGGGCCTAGCCACTCCGCGGCATGTGGGATCTTCCCGGGCCGGGGCATGAACCCGTGTCCCCTGCATTGGCAGGCGGACTCTCAACCACTGTGCCACCTGGGAAGCCCAGAAGCATTTTTCTTAAAAATCAAGAATGATAACAGTATACAATAATCATTTCTTCAATGTTAACAAGTTACTAAATTATACATATTACACAATACCATGTTTCATTTTCATATATGAAACTATAAAATATATAACATTGATAATATGCATGTAGCAAAACTATAACACTATGCATGGGATTGCTTTATCCCAAGTTCAGCAGAGTGCTTATCTCTGGAGGAGAAGGACATAAAGGGTAAGATTTAGCTGTATTTACCGAATTTATTTTATTTTTTAAAGAGAGATCTGATATAAATAGGGCAAAATGTAACTACTTCTTACATTTTTATGGTGTTCACATGGGTGTCCGTTACATAATTTTTAAATTTCCTAGAAGTTGGAATAGTTTAAAAATTGAGGTGTTAACTAACCTTACCATGGTAATCATGTTGCAATATATGTGTATCTAATCATATAGTATACCTTAAATTTACAATATGTTACATGTCAATAAAATCGTAAAACTGGAAAAAAATGATAAATTCTAAGGTAATTTTTGTTTACTTAATTTTTACAAAATCTCTAAAGTCATTTTTGTTTACTTAAGATTTTACAGTTATTAAAATTATAATTTTAACTCTGAAGACTATAAATTTTTAGTGTCTTCTAAAAACATAAAGACTAACAGCAGAATAGGTAAGAAAAGCACTTTCAACATTGGGAATCATTTTGCTAAATTATACCTGTGATTTAAAATATTTACTCTGGGGCTTCCCGGGTGGCGCAGTGGTTGAGAGTCCGCCTGCCGATGCAGGGGACACGGGCCCCAGTCTCGGAAGATCCCACATGCCGCGGAGCGGCTAGGCCCATGAGCCATGGCCGCTGAGCCTGCGCGTCCGGAGCCTGTGCTCCGCAACGCGACAGGCCACAACAGTGAGAAGCCCGCGTACCGCAAAAAAAATAAATAAATAAATAAATAAATAAATAAAATAGCTACTCTGAAGGTCAATTAGCAACTAATATCAATTAAGGCTGTAACTTATTAATTATCAATATGTCAAAATCTTATTGGTTTATGATTTTTTTTATAGGAAGAGAGCCATACAAATAGATCAGGTGAAAGTGCCATCAAGCTATAAATCAACAAGTTAAAAGGGAGGAAGTGGAGAGGACTTGGGAAACATGCCTGATTTCTATCACTGGAACTTGGTAGCTGTCTCATCTAAAAAAATAAATAAATAAACACCATAAACAATTGACATTGTTTTAAAGGCACAGTATTTTACAACCATCAGCATTTAGAGGGGTTATACTGAACTAACAAATTTATGTCAGGTAGTTTTGGCTGTTATTCAGGCACTCAACACATTTTAGTTGTTTACAGTCAGTGTCATTTCTGATTGGGTAGTGCCTGTGCTATGGGTAAATATTGTTAAATGTTTATAATATTACCCTTGCCTGTAACTTATCACAATTAATGAAGGTAACATTCAAAGAAACTGTAACTTAATTTAATATTTCTGCCCTCCTCAAAAAATTTTCCAAATATAGAAGAGAAGTAAAATTTTGGAACACAGCGAAAGAGTGATGCCTAAAATCTTTCCTGCTATTTCAGTAGATAGTTATGAAAATGTCCAGGCTGCTAATCAAGGAAGAATACTAGAATATGTGTTAAGAGAACTCTAATCTACAAAGTTACGCTTAAAATAATGGGCTCCAACCAGATGATACTGAACTTGGAGAACACATAATAGTAAACAACTAGACAAGTTTGAGAGTCCACAGTTTGGAGAAAAACTTTTAAATAGTTCAGGAAGTTTAAAAATACAAATATTTATCATTTTCAAATTTTTAATTAGAAAATCTCCCAAATACTGAGGATAAAAATGTTTGCAGAAGTTTATTAAAATATTCTATTATGTGGTGTTTATTTGTATGCATCTATAAAATATTTAAATGTATGATTGTTTTATCAGTTGATATGCATATTCTATAACATGTCTAGGGAACCTGAAGGATTAGTGCTGCAATTTTCTTCAACAAAAGCTACTTGGTATATATACAGAGGACTGGCAAAGTCTTCTATTCCTTATCTCTAAAAGCATATGTCTCTGAACGTTATAGGTACACATTCTATTCATTCATCAAAAATTTTCTTAATAGACATGTGGAATATCCATCTTAAAATATATGGATTTGGGAAACACTGTTTAGATTATGAACCGGCCAATCACACATTCTATGTGTACTGTCATATTTAACACAATGTAACATTATGTACATTAATGTTTGGAACTCAGTTTCTCAGAACTCTAATAAAACCATACTTTAACATAGTAAATTTACTAGCTATTTATACATAATCAGCAAATCTTCATTTTCCATTAAAACTCATTTCATTTCACTGACAATGCTGACTTACACACTAAATATGTATGCTAACACAGAAACTGAATTTGCAGGTGATAAAATTCTGAACATTTACCTTACCTAAGAGTAACCTCAGATTCTAGTAGTATAATTAACTGATGTCACGTATATTATCACTGGCTGCTCCATATGTGAAGATGTATTTTTCTCTAAATGACACATTTTTATAAAGGATTTAACATTAGTTATACAGAGTCTTTTCACTAAAAATGGGATTTTACTTTTTCAAAAATCTAATTTCTGTCACTTATATCTCTGCCTTCTTGAGGCCATAGTTAATTATCGTAATACAAGTGGGATAAAACTAGCTTAAAGGTTACATAGCAGTGCTTTTATGAAAACCTTTGGCTTTATCCTGCAAATCTATTTAGGGAAAAACTAATGAGCTCGTAGAAGAAAGAAGTAGCTCATTAAGAATTAGGACCATGTAACTAACTGATTCCCTACAAAGAAAAATACTTGCATGAAAAAGATTCATGACAAGATTTAAGATGACAAATGTTTATCAATAACATTCTAAATGGCTGAAGTCAACTGTGCTATAAACCATCTGGCAGATTTAAATCCTAAATGAAATGCATATGAATTACTGCCATTTAATGGACTATTTAATGGACCTATGAAAAAATTATTTGGCAAAACAACAGGTTTTCAGTAAAAAGAATCAATCTTACTGAGGACCAAACCTAGAGACTATTTCCTCATCCAAATAAGAATAATATACAGGATCAGATGACATATTCTCTGAATTTCAGAAAATAAAAGCCGTATTTATAATGTATAAATAGAAGATACACATGCCGGTGTCAAAGATAACATTTAGCAGTGTGACAGAGCGACATCCAAATCCATAGTCATCGATCACCAAGATGAATAGTCTTTCTGAAGAAAAGTAATATTATACCTGCATAAAATTTTGGAAATAGCAGTAAAATTTTGAAGCATGGGTTTTCAATGTATATAGGTTAACTTGTTAAATTTTATTAAATCCATCACCTCACTCGATGATAATATTTGATGAATATTTCAGTCAGACGTTAACATTGCAATATATTATAATTCATAGTTGATCAGAAACAAATCCAAAACTGTTGTCCTCTGAGATTTTCAATTATTATGTTGGCTGCATTATTTTTATATAGTCAAGCAGAAGATGGCAATTATATCACGGCAGCTTTGTGTTTCCTGAATCACTCGTGTGGCATTGTTATTTAATTGGGTGAAATAATTTCCTCAATTATTTCATAATGTTCTGTGACATTAACAGGCTTAACTCTTTTTTAAACATGAAGCTAGGTAGAGGGAGGCAAAGAAATTAATACACATCAATTATTTACGTGAAGAAAAATTGTGTGGGTTGAGGGTATGACATAACTGTTGATATTCTAGGAATTCTCCTATCAAGCTGTGATTTTAAAACCATAATCTATATATTACTTTAAATAATTCTTCTGAACTATAATATCTGGAACAAAATATATTTAAAAACTGCCCCAGTAGCTAGGGTAGGAGCATATGCAATAGAAAGAAAGACAAAGGTAGGTTGTTTAAATGTTGTTTGCAGATGATTAACTCACTTATTAAAAGTGTTGTACTTGTGAAAACTAGTATCATGTTCCTTTTGAGACACAAATCTAGTTCACAGAACCAGTCACCTAAACCTAAAATACTATGTATATTTGGTTACTTGGTATAGGGCAAAAGAAAATGAGGGCAAAATTTGACTTATCACATACAAATTTACCACAGCTACCGGCACATCTGAAGATGTGCTTATACACACATCAGGGCATTTTTTCCATATTCTACAGCAGGGTTTGGTGAACTATGGCCCACCGTCTGTTTTTTTTTGTTTGTTTGCGGTTTTTTTTGTTTTTTGTTTTTTTGCGGTACGTGGGCCTCTCACTGTTGTGGCCTCTCCCGTTGCGGAGCACAGGCTCTGGACGCGCAGGCTCAGTGGCCATGGCTCATGGGCCTAGCATCTCCGTGGCATGTGGGATCTTCCCGGACCGGGGTATGAACCTGTGTCCCCTGCATGGCAGGCGGACTCTCAACCACTGCGCCACCAGGGAAGCCCCCCACCATCTGTTTTTGTAAGTAAAGTTTTATTGGAATACAGCCACAGTATAATGGTAGATTTGAGTAGTTGTAACAGAATCCATGAAGCTCTCAAAGTCCCAGACATATACTATTTGGTTCTTCACTGGAAAAGTTTCCTGAACTATGGGAACACATCTAACTTTCTTATGGTTCCACTTCTTTTTTTTAGCAGCTAAATCAGAAATCCATCCATTTATTTATTTTTTGTCTGCATATTATCAGCAATTTTTTAAACATCTTTATTGGAGTATAATTGTTTTAATCCATCCGTTTATGCAGCAAGCAGATATTGGTCACTGCCAATATCTCAGCCATCTAAGTACCAGTGATACAGAGAAGTTCTCAGCCATCTAAGTACCAGTGATACAGAGAAGAGAAAGACAAGCAAGGTTCTGATGCCAAAGTCCCTACCTTCTAATCCAGGGAAGAAACAGTAATAGACCAGAGACATCACTTAAACAAGATTAATTTCAGGCTTGATTTGTAGGATGAAGACATTTTTCAAAAGGACCAGTTGAAAGAATATTTGTGGGTAAGACTGGAGAGGTGCCATTAGACTGAATCACCAAGGAGAACTTTGGAGAAGAGATGACATCTGAGCTGCAACCTGAATGAAGACTGTTATCCACGCAGACACTGGGGAAAGAGCTTCCAGGTGGAAAGAGAAGCACAATCGAAGGTCCTCAGGTAGGAATACACTTGGGTTTCTTTTCAGAGAAAAGCAGTGCTGAAGTACAGCAAGTGAGAAGATGGTGGTGGTATTTGAAGAGATATAGGTGAGATGTAACCGGCATTTCCTCACTAGGTGGTTCCAAGCATTAAATGAAAATAAATTACAACATACAGTAGGAAGTAACATAATGACATTAACATGAGAAAAACATTAAATGCCCTGATATCTCACTTTCTAAGCTTCAGAAAATGGTAATACAATTATACATCTCCTTCTTTGGCTCCTTTAAACTAAGGCAAGGGATACAGTCTTGGACGTAGAGATGAAGTAAGGGAAAGGAGAGGCATGGATAGATTCTCCAAAGGAGAACGTATTTAATGTTCTTTCTTTCCCGAAGCCCTCCCACAAGCTCCACGCTTCTCACAGAGCATCTCGAGGCCACACCAACCTTCAGCTCCACAGTGTACAAGCTGGTATTACACGAGAAGACCTCGAACCTTTGGATTGTTTCTGCCCATGTGGTGAAGGTCTTTTGTATCTGCTCTACATGTTCTCCTTTAAAATGCTCCCCAATGACTCAGATTGATATTTATAAAGGCACACTATTAATCTCCAAAGGAATTACCAGATACCCTAAATGAAATATATTCAAAAGCAATAGTTCCTTCATCCAAAGACACTCTGTCCCTTCTATATTCCCTGTAAACTCTGTATCCCAGCTTTATTAAGATGTCTTCTTTGGTAAAAACAGACCCAGCACTTAGAGAGAAGTCGTGGGCTAAGGGATGAAATCACTCATATTTACCCAATAATTTACACCTAATAAAATGTCATTTTTCATTGTGGCAGAATCTAACAGTTACCAACCTTTTAAATCAAGAAAACTTAGGTTTGAATGTGGATTTTCTACTGACTCACCTTATGAATCTGAACAAGGAATTAAGGTCTCCAAGACTCATTTTGTTTATATACAATAAAGATAACAATATTTACTTTGTAGGGTATTACTGGAGGTTAGAAATTAATGATTGTAAAAAGTCTACTGAGGTACCTATTACTCATTAAACTGTGTAGATAAAAATAACAACCACTACAATTTATTAACCATCTGCGATTTGCAAGCAGTTCAGTTAATACTTTATATTATACATTATTTAATTAAAGTGGTAGTCTAAAGTAGGTATCATTGGCTCCAAATTAATGTGAGGATCCTAGTTTTAGAGACGTTTAAAAGAAGCCGACAAGTCCCTAGGAAAGTCTGTATCCATGATTTATTGATACATCAGTTTGTAATAGCAGTGCTCAATTACCTGTTTTCATGATTAGTATTACTCCTTTACCTTGTGCCTCTGATCTGGCACAGATATATGTCTTCCTGTCATAACACCAGCTCCTCTTCACTGATTTGACCTCTTTTCCTCATAAACACAACACCTACATGCTTGGCTCCCACCTGGAGAGCCCCTGCAGAACCCCTGGGTATCCTGTATGATAAATCTGGATAGTCTTTTTAATTTTTTTTTGCAGTACGCGGGCCTCTCACTGTTGTGGCCTCTCCCGTTGCAGAGCACAGGCTCCGGACGCGCAGGCTCAGCGGCCATGGCTCACGGGCCTAGCCACTCCGCGGCATGTGGGATCTTCCTGGACCCGGGCGCGAATCCTCGTCCCCTACATCAGCAGGCGGACTCTCAACCACTGAGCCACCAGGGAAGCCCTGGATAGTCTTTAATGGAAATACCATGCATCCCACACTGTCCTCAGTTATCAGACATTTGATGTGTCATTTTCTTACATGACACAGAAGCTGGGCATCACCAACATTTTTAAAAGTGGACTGAATCTTCCTTGTCAGCTCCAGTTTACTCTATATAATCTTTTATATTCAGACAAAGCTTCTCACAATTCCCCAAACACTTGATAAACAATCATGCTACCATACTGTTTCTCATCCCTTTCCTGGAATATCCTAATTGTATTCCTTGTATACTCACAAAGACCTACTTTTTCCTCAAGACACAGAAAAAAAAAAAAAAGAAAATTGTTTCCCTCATCCCAATCCCCAGACTGAGATTATGGTCTTATCTTCAGATTTCTCCAAACATTTCATTTGTAATTCTATTACAGCACTTCACTGAAAGCACCTGTCTCATGTGTGGCACTGCAAAGAACTTGAACACGTGAATTTAACCTTTTTCTTTTCACTTTTGTGTATTCGGTGCAAATCAGCTTTACTGGCATTCATAAAAAGTTGCAGTATAAAGAAATCATGTCAAACCTAATCTCCCAATTCATCCCACCCTCCCCTTCCACCCCGCCCCCCCGCTGTGTCCACACGGCCATTCTCTATGTCTGCGTCTCTACTCCTGCACTGAAGATTAGGACCGACATAAATACACTACCATGTGTAAAACAGATAGCTAGTGGGAACGGTATAGCACAGGGAGCTCAGTTTGGTGCTCTGTGGTGACCTAGATGGGTGGGATCGCGGAGGTGGGAGGGAGGTCCAAGAGGGAGGGGATATATGTATACATATAGCTGAGTCACTTCATTGTATAGCAGAAACTAACACAACATTGTAAAGCAATTACACTCCAATTAAAAAAAAAAATCATGTCATTTAAATACACACTTTTCTTAGACTCCTACATCAGCGGCCCACGGTGAATAATGCACCCCGGTAGAGTCCTCTCTGCACTGATTCTGGGCTTGGGCATACAACTTCCTTTGATCAAGGACATTATCAGATATGATGTTAACAGAGGCCTAATAGACACTTGCACATTGGGTCTTATCTTCTTTGAAAGTTTTTAGAAACCAGCCTACATTGTGTAATAAACTCAAGCTAGACTATTAAAGGGTGAGAGACCTTGGAGGACAAGAAGCCATGGTGTACATTCTAGCTCCCGCTGAGCTCACAGTTGATAAAAATCACACGAGTGACCTCAGCTCTACCACGTGGAGCAGAAGAACTGCCCAGGTGACCAGTCAACTCACAGAATCATGACAAGTAATAATTATTGTTTTAAGCCACCACCTGTCGGCTAATTTACTATACAGCAAGAAACACTGAAACAATCCTCTAAAATCCTGTGTAATAAATATAAAATTTCTTATATTTCAGGGGCTTTGTCTTTGCTTTTGAAATTTTGTTACAGAGCATACATATTTCCACAACTTGGGGACATTCCCACGACACTGAACTGAACAAGCAACTGAGATGGTCCCAGCTATTCTAGTCCAAAACGTTACAGAAAGTGTCTTCCGCTTAAAAGAAAAAAAAAAAAAAAGGACTCAAATCAAACAAATGACATCAGCCATCAGCACAAACAGTTACAATAAACCAAGGAAGCAAGGTTTTCTGGGATCCACGATATACTCCTGCATTTTCCCCAGCAAAACGTAATTGTTTCTGACATGTCTGTCTCTTCTCTGTTTCTTAAATGCATCTCCTCTATTTCTTGTCACTATTTCTAACTGTGCTGGATATCTTCCACTTGCCATTTAGTTTAGACCCAAATTTCCATATTTCTTTACCCTACTCTGTGGTCAGTACAGACTGGGAAGCAGATCAATAGAGACTACATGAATAGCCCTCCCTGCTCTCTTTCAGGAACGAGGGCATAGCAGGAAACTGGAATAAAGGCACAGAGCGAGGCTGGTGATTTATACCCACATACACATTTTCCTCCTTCAAGTTTTTTATAAGCATCACTTGAAACAAAGTCACAGTGCTTCTCAGGGAGCCCCCTCTCCATGTTTTGGTAACTATTTCAGCCCTTTGCTCCTTTGAACCAAAGGTATTAATGGTGCCTTACTATCACTAACCCTAGGAAATTGCACAATCCCTTGGGTTTCACCAGAGTTTGTCCACAATTTTGTCTTACTAAATGCCTCCCAACTTGCCCAAATTTCAATATGCCATCATTTCCTTCTAGGACTCTGATTTACTGCTTGAGTAGGTTTTCCCTGTTTTAAGATTTATTATTTATTTATTTTATTCTATTTTATTTTTGGCTGCGTCGGGTCTTAGTGGCGGCACGTGGGATCTTTTGTTGTGGCGCGTGGGCTTCTCTCTAGTTGTGGTGCGCAGGCTCCAGGGTGCGTGGGCTCTGTAGTTTGTGGCACCTGGGCTCTAGATGAGGCATGCAAGCTCAGTAGTTGTGGCGCGCGGGCTTAGTTGCCCTGTGGCAGGTGGGATCTTAGTTCCCTGACCGGGGATCGAACCCAAGTCCCCTGCTTTGTGGAGGGATTCTTTACCACTGGACCACAAGAGAAGTAGCTGAGTAGGTTTTCCTAAAGGCCATTCATACAAATGTCTCAGCCCACTTACAATCTAGCTATTCCTAAATAGACACTACCGGGAAGGTTGTAGGTAATATTCAGCCAGTGGTACCAGGGTTACTCTTTTCCTTGAGTCAACACCACATGTGCCACTAATATCCTATTAGTATGAAGGTGTCCCTCCCTTTACACGTTATATAGATTTATAAATTCATGTTCACTCATGAAAAGAATAGAAAATAACAGGAACACTGCAAAGATGATTAAAAGAATAACAAAAGAACTGTTCAAAATAAAAGTGTCTTTTTCTTTCTTAGGCCTTCTTTCTTTGTTCCTGTATTTTCTTCTCTCTGTTTCTTATTTAGAAGAAAAATACATGACAGTTGACTCACATGTCTCAGAAATCATTTTCAAGTCTTTGAGAGTTTTTTTAGAATGCTTTTTGAATCTGCCAGAATGGCTTTAAATGAACAATGCTTTACACAGCCATAGCTATCGCTTATTTGACAAGTTTCTTCCTTTTGACTGTTTTGTCTTTGAAAAGATTTCTTATCAGACGAAGTTTACATTCCTTCTCATTTAAAGAAAAAAATTGGAACTTCCCTGATGGCGCAGTGGTTAAGAATCTGCCTGCCAATGCAGGGGACACGGGTTCAATCCCTGGTCCCGGAAGATCCCACATGCCGTGGAGCAACTAAGCCCGTGTGCCACGACTACTGAGCCTGTGCTCTAGAGCCTGAGAGACACAACTACTGAGTCCATGTGCCACAACTACTGAAGCCCGTGCACCTAGAGCCAGTGCTCTGCAACAAGAGAAGCCACTGTGATGAGAAGCCCATGCACCACAATGACCAACTAGAGAAAGCCTGCATGCAGCAACAAAGACTCAACGCAACCAACCAAACAAATAAATAAATAAATTTTTAAAAATTTAAAATATTATGTTGTGTGGAGTGAGGACTCTCTAATGAAAATATAACCTATGTACGTCTTACCAAGGGCATTAGAGGAGCTGGTCAAAGTCAAACCTTCAGAGAATCTGAAAGTTTTAAGGGAATAAACAGAGGCTTCTGGAATTGTCATTATGAGGTGCCTCTTGTTTGCTCATCACTCCAAAGCCATATTACTAGATAAGCATTTAAGAATAGATTACCAAACCTAAAATGGTAACTTGCCATTTATTCTCTTCTCTACAGATCTAGGCAATCAGGTCTTGTCTAAGGAAAAGGACTTTGAAAAAAATACAGCAGTAACTGCTACTATTTAGTAATATTTAGTAAATGAAAAGAATACAGCAGTAACTGCTACTATTTAGTAATATTTAGTAAAATTCTCTGTGATCTTAGGAAGCCACTATCATTAGGTTCCTGTAAGAGAAATAAAAACAAAAGTATATGTAGAATTTCCCTGAGATTTTAATTTCCAACTTTATATGCATATCACTTAAAAGAGTCAAAATGTGGGCTCAAAAGATTAACAAGTAGAATAGATTACTATAATGCAGATATTTCATGTGAATTTAACTCAAAAGTGGCAAATTAAAAAAAACCTTCAATTTAAACCTTACATTTCCTACAGGTACACACATGCACAGACACACGAATGTGTGTTTGTATATATGCATATATATATATATATATATATTATTCTTCTAGAACTTTAGTTACTAAAATTATTCAATAATGACTTTGATTATGCTGTTTCCATTATAAAGGCCAAGGTTAATCAAAAGGAAAGAAAATGCTCTCCATGTTTATATAATCTACTAATGCTGGAAGAAATTTGAAAAATTATACTAATTGCATTGCACTCTATGGTAAATGCCCTTGATGTTGATGTTTATTCAGCTATTAAGTAATTTCTGTAAGAAAAGAAATTCTAACCTATAACTGAGACTGAGCTGGCTCTCTATGTAAACAGATCAAATATATTGAAAAGACTGAGGAGTTCCAATTCCCCACAGCTTTTTACAAATCAGGATTAAGGGGAAGCGTTTTGACAAAAGCTCCCCAGAGACTATTAAGAAAATGCAGTAAAGCTGCTTGTTGCTTTTAATCTTTAGTATAGTTGGTATACTTTCTTCAAGTACCTAGGATAATTATATTTGGTCCTCTGGGGTAACAATTTTTGCCCTTAACATGATTTCTAAGATGCTTTCTGCCTCTATATTGACAAACAAAAATCAAACAACACATATCTGGGATGGACGTTTAATAAACTGAATCATCTCAAAACACTTCTTTGTGCGTGTGCGTATGTCTTGACAATTTTCCAAATTTGCATAGACTTGGTATCTAAGTTACAGAAATTCAGCTGAGTATACCCTATGAATAAGTCATGTCTGGGCTACCAAGAATCTTTCAAAAAGGAAAAATGAGCCTTCAAGGAAAGAGTTCATGATAGGGAAAGTGCAAAAATAATGGTAAGGAAAACATTCATAATCAGAGAAATAATACATGATGTGATTCCTCTGACTGTTCTCTAGCCTGCCCTAGTACCTCTTGGGAAGAGAAGGAAAATAAAGTAGTGAAAAATAAAGCAGTTTTACCAAAATCTCTTTAAGACACCGAGATCCCAAGGCAGCCCTTACAGATAGCTTAAAATGCAGAGCAACCCAAGAACTACTTTGTTAGTCTGAGTGCAATCAAGAGAGAGAAATGACACAGTAATTTGAACAAGGAAAGCTTAATATTAAAAGCACAACAGAAACCAGGTACAAACACTATTCTATAAACAATGAGGACAAGCTAATACAGGTTGTCCTTGGTCTGACTCAGACTCCACCACAGACTGTATTAATCAGTAAACACCTTACATTCAGGTTTGGCTTTAGGTGTCCCTGAAATTAACATTAGGAATGCAACTGATTCTCAGAGAATCTTTTACTTTCACATCTACACAACATCTAGATTATCTTTCAAAACAAAAGTCAACAGTGACACTGCTCAAAATCCAGCATTTCATCTTATTCAGCATGAAAACTACAGTAACTAGAGGAGTCCAGAAATCAAATGCTCTGGGGTTCCAACCACAACCACCGTTTGACTCTGTGTCTCCCTTCAACCATGGATGACTCTGCTCCAGTTACACTTGCTTTTTTTTTTTTTTTGGCCGAACATACTCTAAGAATGCTCTCAAATCAGGGATTTTGTGATTTCTCTGCCTGTAACACTATTTCCCAATATATCTTAAGTCCCGCTCAATGTCATTATAACAAAGGAGACTTTCCTGACAACCTTACGTGAAATGACAACCACCTATGCTCTTATCTTAAACCACCTAACATTATTACTGTCCCCCTCCCCCTCCCTCAATGGGAGGACTTTGGTTTGTTTACTCCTATATCTGCTTATGCCTTAGAACAATGAAGGCATTCAATAAGCTACTCTTACCACTACAAGCTGGAGTGTTCTAAGTCTTGATCTAGAAGAACCTTTATCTCTTCTTATACATAGCACTGAGCCCATCATGCTCTCAATAAATATTTGCAATAGCATTAGTTGTTGAATAAATGAATGAAGGAGTTAAAGTGGCATTTCTAACTCCCTTGTTATGAATCAGGATTTTTGTTGTGGCTGATACAAAACAGAATAAGCATGGTCCCTGCCCTTCATGAACTTAGGTTTTACTTGTTTGGGCCAACCATAATGAAAAAAGGGTAGTCAAACAATATGCTTGATGTGGAAGAAAATATAACTTGGAAGAATGTGTTGTAGTCTGGAGTAGTTCATGAAGGCTTCCTGGAAGAGATAGTAACAGAGCTTAGTTCTGAATATACAGAGTTAGAAAAGGAAAGCAGAGCATTAAAATAACCCAGCCAGAGAGAAGAGCATAAATATGATAGCGAAATATGAAATGTGTTTTGGGAGAATGGGTAAAACTAGGATATATTTTATGTTCCAAAGATCACAGGAGAAGAATGCTAGCCTTTCTTAGCACTTTATAACTTTCTCCCTTCAACAGGATTTCTAAAAATTACATCTATAGATTCACAGCAGTTCACATATTCAGGTTATTTTAGGCACTAGTAAAAAGGTAGTTGACCTCATTATCAAGCTTAATTAAGTTCCCCTATTCTTGCTTCTTACATTTCTTACCTCGACATTGACACAAACACAAAATCCTTTGCTGGGCTTCTAATCCTTTACTTTTCATTCTCTCAGGTAGCTTTATGATGACTCATGTCTGAAGTCTTGAATTGACTAGAATGTATGACTATAAAAACCGGAAATTCTCTTCCTGTTTGGCTGAATCCCTACACTTGGAAATGTCATTTTCATGTGCTCAGCAGGTATCAAAATGGTAATGTTCCTTTAGTGTTTAATATATATTACCACCCTTAGGGTTTTCAAAATTGGAGTCTAAACTCTCAGGGAGGTGGCTCCCAGATGGTACCATGTGCTGTTTCCTAGCTAACCCTAGATATGGCTGCATTAACCTCAACTTTGGCTGCAGGTGACTCTCAATATGCCAAATGGGCTGCAGCCTGTTTTCTCCCAATTACAACAAGACTGGCAGCTCTTTAATGTACTTTAAAAAGAAAATATATATTACTAAGAAAAAAAAGTTATTTATAATATATGTTACCAAAAGTTTAGAAAATTCTGGTGCAAAGATAAATATATTGGAGTCATCTTCTTAAAGACACACCTGTATTATTAAAGTGAATGAACTCATGAGGTTTTGAGGAGATGGATTTAATATACATTCCCAGAAGATTTAACATATATTATTAGCACTAGTTATATGTGCTTAATTAAGGATAAGGGAGGTAGAGACAGGGGAATACAAGGTATTAGGAAATCAAACTGATCCCTAGATGAGAGAAGTGATGCTTGAAGTTTTAATAGCCTTGTGAAACACCAGAAATTTCTTCAGATTAGTTTTCATGATCAAAAAATAAATGCCCCTTATGCAGCCCACTCATGTTAAACAAACAAACAAACAATAGTTCTTTCAATACATTATGTAGTTACCTTAGATAAGATTGGAAAATTGCATATTTCCTAGAATATATGTATATCCTAGAATCTATGTAGATTGATTTAGAGACACTTTATAGAAATTGATCTATATTTAACTATTTATCTTCAAATTTATAATGAAGATATTTTTCAAATGTGTTTATCTTAATTTTCAGTAAAAACTTAGCAAACATATGAATCCTGTTCTTTATCTATTTATCAGAATATTTAAAGTATGTCGTGAATGTAACAACTCTACATGTAATTGTTACTATTTTCTTTTTTCACAATTTTCCAGTTGATTTATTATCAAGTTTCTGAGAACTGTGAAATGCACTTGTGTCCTTGGAATTCGGTTTACTCTGAATAGCTCTGAAATGTACTCTCACTGGCAACCAAATATGAGTACAGTGTAATTACCCAGAGCTACAAGAGAAACTTCAGATATAAAGTGATAAATGTTTTATCTTCTAACCCTAATCCTAATTCTGGAGGGTTTAAATCTGTACACGAGATTTTTAAAAGGCATCAAAACACAGAGCTCTCTCCCATTTATTTATACACATGTGGAGGCTTAATGGGTCCTATTTACACTGAACTTGTGTATGTAATTTGTATAATGTAGAAAGTTGTTTAATTAAATTTTCTGATTACACTCTCTACATTGCTCACAATACTGAAGCACTAATTTTCTTCTTATTCATGAGTACCTCTCTTTAGAACTATAGGTCTGACTCAAACTGGACTCCCATTCAGAGATCTCATTTTCATGTTAAATTGCATGTTATTGGAAAACATTTTAGTGAAATCTGTCAAATTATGATATTCTTTGTAGTGAATAAAAGAATCATAGAGGACTAATGGAAATACAGTAGAGATGTCCTGCCTGCTGCCTGCTGCACACAGTGGAGTGTTGCACTGTGGCAGGAGATGGAGAGGCCACGTCCTGAGACCTGCAGGAGTCTTTAGGAATGGACTGACTGCCAAGTGAGGGTTCTTGGCTCTGTGACACAGGAAAGAATCCAAGAGCAGGCCAAAGAAAACAAAAGTCATATGGATACCCAAACATTTGGCTGAAGGGACAGAAGTTACTGTATCCAACTAGAGGAAATATCACATGTAAAATGAAAAAGGTACCTTTTTAAGCACTACAATGTCATTTCATCTTCATAAAAACAACTTTGAGCTGTGTGGCTGACAGGGTCTTGCTGCCCCAGCTGGGTGTCAGGCCTGAGCCTCTGAGGTGGTAGAGCTGAGTTCAGGACATTGGTCATCCTCCCGGCTCCATGTAATAGCAATCAGCAAGAGCTCTCCCAGAGATCTCAATCTCGATGATAAGACCCAGCTCCACTCAATGACCAGCAAGCTGCAGTGCTGGACAACCCATTCCAAACAACTAGCAAGACAGGAACACAACCCTACCCACTGGCAGAGAGGCTGCATAAAATCATAATAAGTTCACAGACAGCCCAAAACACACGACCAGCCATGGTCCTAACCACCACAAAGATAAGATTCAGCCTCATCCACCAGAACACAGGCACCAGTTCCCTTCACCAGGAACCCTACACAACCCACTGAACCAACCCTATCCACTGGGGGCAGACACCAAAAACAATGGGAACTACAAACCTGCAGACTGTGAAAAGGAGACCCCAAACACAGTAAGTTAAGCAAAATGAGAGGACAGAGAAACACACAGCAGAAGGAGCAACATAAAAACCCACCAGACCAAACAAATGAAGAGGACATCGGCAGTCTACCTGAAAAAAAATACAGAGTAATGACAGTAAAGATGGTCCAAAATCTTGGAAATAGAATGGATAAAAGACAAGAAATGTTTAAAAAGGACCAAGAAGAACTAAAGAGCAAATAAACAATGATGAACAACAAAATAAATGAAATTTAAAATTATCTAGAAGAAATTAATAGCAGAATAACTGAGGCAAAGAACTGATAAGTGATCAGGAAGATAAAATAGTTGAAGTAACTACCACAGAGCAGAACAAAGAAAAAAGAATGAAAAGAATTGAGGACAATCTCAGAGACCTCTGGGACAACATTAAATGCACCAACATTCAAATTATAGGGGTCCCAGAAGAAGAAAAGTAAAAGAAAGGGACTGAGAAAATATTTGAAGAGATTATACTTGAAAACTTCCCTAATATGGGAAAGGAAATAGTAAAGTCCAGGAAGGGCAGAGAGTCCAATAAAGGATAAATCCAAGGAGAAATATGCCAAGACACATATTAATCAAACTGTCAAAAATTAAATACAAAGAAAACATATTAAAAGCAGCAAGGGAAAAACAACAAACAACACACAAGGGAATCCCTGTAAGGTTAACAGCTGATCTTTCAGCAGAAACTCTGCAAGCCAGAAGAGAGTGGCAGGACATATTTAAAGTGATGAGAGGGAAACACCTACAGCCAAGATTACTCTACCCAGGAAGGATCTCATTCAGATTCCACAGAGAAATGAAAACCTTTACAGACAAGCGAAAGTTAAGAGAATTCAGCACCACCAAATCAGCTTTACAAAAAATGCTAAAGGAACTTCTCTAGGCAGGAAACAAAAGAGAAGGAAAAGACCTACAATGACAAACCCAAAACAATTAAGAAAATGGTAATAGGAACATACATATCGATAATTACCTTAAATGTAAATGGATTCACTTTGCTATAAAGCAGAAACTAACACACCATTGTAAAGCAATTATACTCCAATAAAGATGTGAAAAAAAATGTAAATGGATTAAATGCTCCAACCAAAAGACACAGGCTCGCTGAGTGTATACAAAAACAAGACCTGTATATATGCTGTCTACAAGAGACCCACTTCAGACCTAGGGACACATACAGACTGAAAGTGAGGGGAGGGAAATAGATGTTCCATGCAAATGGAAATCAAGAGAAAGCTGGAGTAGCAATTCATATATCAGACAAAATAGACTTTAAAATAAAGTTTATTACAAGAGACAAAGAAGGACACTACATAATGATCAAGGGATCAATCCAAGAAGAAGATAAAACAATTGTAAATATTTATGTACCCAACATAGAAGCACCTCACTACATAACGCAAATGCTAACAGCCATAAAAGGGGAAATCAAAAGTAACACAATCAAAGGGGACTTTAACACCCACTTTCACCAATGCACAGATCATCCAAAGTGAAAATAAGGAAATACAAGCTTTAAATGATACATTAAACAAGATGGACTTAATTGATATTTATAGTACATTCCATCCAAAAACAACAGAATACACTCTCTTCTCAAGTGCTCCATGGAACATTCTCCAAGACAGATCATATCTTGGGTCACAAATCAAGCCTTGGTAAATTTAAGAAAATTGAAATCGTATCAAGTACCTTTTCTGACCACAATGCTGTGAGACTAGATATCAATTACAGGAATAAAATCTGTAAAAAATACAAACATATGAAGGCTAAACAATATGCTATTAAATAACGACGTGATCACTGAAGAAATCAAAGAGGAAATCAAAAAATACCTAGAAACAAATGATAATGAAAACATGACAACCCAAAACCAATGGGATGCAGCAAAAGCAGTTCTAAGAGGGAAGTTTATACCAGTACAATTCTACCTTAAGAAACAAGAAACATCTCAAATAAACAAACTAACCTTACACCTAAAGCAATTAGAGAAAGAAAAAAAAAACCCACAAAGTCAGCAGAAGGAAAGAAATCATAAAGATCAGATCAGAAATAAATGAAAAAGAAATGAAGGAAACAATAGCAAAGATCAATAAAACTAAAAGTTGGTTCTTTGAGAAGATAAACAAAACTCATAAACCATTAGGCAGACTCATCAAGAAAAAAAAGGGAGAAGACTCAAATCAACAGAATTAGAAATGAAAAAGGAGAAGTAACAACTGACACTGCAGAAATACAACAGATCATGAGGGATTACTACAAGCAACTCTATGCCAATAAAATGGACAACCTGGAAGAAATGGACACATTCTTAGAAAAGCACAACCTTCCTAGACTGAACCAGGAAGAAATAAAAATATAAACAGACCAATCAAAAGCACTGAAATTGAGACTGTGATTAAAAATCTTCCAACAAACAAAAGCCTAGGACCAGATGGCTTCACAGGCAAATTCTATCAAACATTTAGAGAACAGCTAACACCTATCCTTCTCAAACTCTTCCAAAATATAGCAGAGGGAGGAACACCCCCAACCTCATTCTACGAGGCCAACATCACCCTGATACCAAAACCAGACAAAGATGTCACAAAGAAAGAAAACTACAGGCCAATATCACTGATGAACATAGATGCAAAAATCCTCAACAAAATACTAGTAAACAGAATCCAACAGCACATTAAAAGGATCATACACCATGATAAAGTGGGGCTTAGCCCAGGAATTCAAGGATTCTTCAATGTACACAAATCAATCAATGTGATATACCATATTAACAATGGGTACTGAACTTTGTTGAAAGCAATTTTCTGCATCTACTGAGATGATCATATGGTTTTTCTCCTTCAATTTGTTAATATGGTGTATCACATTGATTGATTTGCGTGTATTGAGGAATCCTTGCATTCTTGGGATAAACTCCACTTCATCATGGTGTATGATCCTTTTAATGTGCTGTTGGATTCTGTTTGCTAATATTTTGTTGAGGCTTTTTGCATCTATGTTCATCAGTGATATTGGCCTGAAGTTTTCTTTCTTTGTGACATCTTTGTATGGAAACACAAAAGACCCCGAATAGCCAAAGCAATCTTGAGAACGAAAAACGGAGCTGGAGGAATCAGGCTCCTGGACTTCAGACTATACTACAAAGCTACAGTAATCACAAAAACAGAAATATAGATCAATGGAACAGGATAGAAAGCCCAGAGATAAACCAACACACATATGGTCACCTTATCTTTGATAAAGGAGGCAAGAATATACAATGGAGAAAAGACAGCCCCTTCAGTAAGCTGTGCTGGAAAAACTGAACAGCTGCATGTAAAAGAATGAAATTAGGACACTCCCTAATACCATACACAAAAATAAACTCAAAATGTTTTAAAAACCTAAATATAAGGCCTATAAAACTCAGAGTAAAACATAGGCAGAACACAGTATGACATAAATCACAGCAAGGTCCTTTTTGACCCACCTCCTAGAGAAATGGAAATAAAAACAAAAATAAACCAATGGGACCTAATGAAACTTAAAAGCTTTTGCACAGCAAAGGAAACCATAAACAAGACCAAAAGAGAACCCTCAGAATAGGAGAAAATATTTGCAAGCAAAGCAACTGACAAAGGATTAACCTCCAAAATATACACGCAGTTCACGCAGCTCAGTATCAAAAAAACAAACAACCCAATCCAAAAATGGGCAGAAGACCTAAACAGACATTTCTCCAAAGAAGATATACAGATTGCCAACAAACACATGAAAGGATGTTCAACATCAGTAACCATAGAGAAATGCAAATCAAAACTGCAATGAGGTATCACCTCACACCAGTCAGAATGGCCATCATCAAAAAATCTATGAACAATAAATGCTGGAGAGGGTGGGGAGAAAAGGGAACCCTGTTGCACTGTTGTTGGGAATGTGAATTGATACAGACATGATGGAGAACAGTATGGAGGTTCCTTAAAAAACTTCAAATAGAACTACCATTTGCCCAGCAATCCCATTACTGGGCACATACCCTGAGAAAACCATAATTCAAAAAGAGTCATGTACCAATATGTTCATTGCAGCTCTATTTACAAAAGCCAGGACATGGAAGCAACCTAAGTGTCCATCAACAGATGAATGGATAAAGAAGATGTGGCACATATATACAATGGAATATTACTCAGCCATAAAAAGAAACGAAATTGAGTTATTTGTAGTGAGGTGGATGGACCTAGAGTCGGTCATACAGAGTGAAGTAAGTCAGAAATAGAAAAACAAATACCGTATGCTAACACATATATATATGGAATCTAAAAAAAAACCAAAAAAATGGTTCTGAAGAACCTAGGGGCAGGACAGGAATAAAGATGCAGACGTAGAGAATGGATTTGAGGACCCAGGGAAGGGGAAGTTCGAATGAAGTGAGAGAGTGGCATGGTCATATATACACTACGAAATGTAAAATAGATAGCTAGTGGGAAGCAGCTGCGTGGGACAGGGAGATCAGCTCTGGGCTTTGTGACCACCTAGAGGGGTGGGATAGGGAGGGTGGGAGGGAGACACAAGAGGGAGGGGTATGGAGATATATGTATATGTGTAGCGGATTCACTTTGTTATACAGCAGAAACTAATACACCACGGTAAAGCAGTTATACGCCAATAAAGATGTTAAAAGAAAAAAAATACAATGGAACTTTAAAAAAATCTTTAGTTTTCATTTTTAAAAATGTGGCACTAACAAAGTGTCACAGAAAAAATATTTCTTAGTAAAAAGTGATGCTCTAATTGATGCCTCTTTGGCCTTTCAGGTATTTTTCAGCTCAGTCCATATTCACTCTTAAAGAATGAGTATAAAATTGTTTATATAAAAACGAGTTTTCTTTATTCACTGATGACAGTATTGATAAAATCAAGAATCAGTGAAAGAATTATAGACTGGGTCATGAGTTAAGTATGAAGAAGCATCAATGCAACTATAGTTGCATTCATACTAAATGAAGTAAGTCAGAAATAGAAAGACAAATACTGTATGATACCCCTTATATGTGGAATCTAAAATATGATACAAATGAACATACCTAGGAACAGAAACAGACTCACAGACATAGAGAACAGACTGGTGGTTGCCACGGGGGAAGGGGTTGGAAGAGGGATGGAGTGGGAGGTTCGGATTAGCAGATGTAAACTTTTACATACAGAATATATAAAAAACAAGGTCCTACTGTATAGCACAGAGAACTATGTTCAATATCCTATGATAAACCATAACGGAAAAGAATATTTAAAAAAAAATGTATATGTATTGTAACTGAATCACTTTGCTGTACAGCAGTAATTAACACAGCATTGTAAATCAACTATACTTCAATAAAAAATAAGTTATAAATAAATAAATAAGGTGGTATATCTATGATACACAGCATGGCTGCATTAAATCATGGAAGTTAATATGTTTACCTAGTCATTAAATTAAAGCAGGAAATCTATTCTTGAGCAAACTGCTTCGTCAATGTCAAGACAGGGACAAGGGGGAAGCCAGTGAGGCAAGTGAAGCAATTGGTTTGGATGCAAAATTTAAGGGATATCAAGAAAAACTCAGTAATCAAGGTGGATAATAGTTCAATAAAATATTTTTTCAAATCAAATTAATGGGGAAAATCCATGGTAAATAAATGAAAATCTTAAATAAAACCAGGTCAAGATTATTGATCTTCCTTTTTGCTCTCTCCACGTTGCTACAATCACTATGAATCAAACAGGAAGATGCGTTTAAGGACCCTCAAGGCACTGTTGTTTTTCAAACTGTACCTCTTGATACTTAATTTACACAATTAATGTTCATTTCTCTGCTTTCTGTTAATTCAACATGAGACTAATATGTAGGGTGGAAATGGGAGTTGTAACAGGGCCAACTGCCGAATAGATTGTTTATTTTCAGATATACACTTGGTGTTTTTCCAGAAGTGAGAGATACCTAACAGTAATCTAGGTCCTTAGACTGCCGGTGGTAAAGACTGATCATAACTGAATATTGAGTAATTAATGATGTGTAGGAATATAGCATGAAAGATCGGGTAATGGAAAAATAGCAGTTCTAAAAATCTGTGGCCAACCCAACCTTATGAAAATCAATGACCTTCCTTTGATAAGAAATTCATAACTTATTCAGGTATTGAAACCAAGGATATTTGTCAGCTGATTGACTGTATATTATGTATTTATCCACAAATCAGAGGCAAGACCCAGCTATTTTTTCTTTCTATTATCTTTCTATCTGTCCAGCTACCTATCTGCCAAATGCAAATAGTAACAATGCTCAAAAAGTATATAAGTAAATGGAATGTGTCTCCATCCTACTGCTTAGCACAGAAGATCATTAAGAGTCCCCTGGGATGTGATTATAAATATTTAAATATGTGTATATGTGTATATTTTGGTGGATAAGTTTGTAATTTTTTATTTAAGTGGTTTCCATGGAGGCAGAGATAGACTGATCTAGGGTGACAGTGATGGTACAAAGATTGTAAAAAATTGAAAACAGATTAGTATTTCAGCCTTTTTGAGTTTAGACAAATTCTTTAACTTATAAATTAATCTCTGAAAACAAAGAGAGCCTTTTGAGGGACCATAAATTTTTAGATAACTGAAGGTTTTAGGATCATTGATTTTCATATTTTCCAATAGATAACTGGCACTTGGGTAGAAAACAGTGGCCAGATTTATCAAATAAAAATATGAGGTAGAAAGTTAAATCTGATTTTAAGATAATGAATAATGTGTAGGATATGTATGCCCCAAATTATTCCTTGTTGATCTCAAATTCAAATTTAACTGGGTGCCCTATATTTTAGCTGGCAACTGTATGCTCTTGTTTTATGAAATTCTTGATCTGTGCATTTCACTTTCTAAATACTTGTCTACCACACCGTTAACTGCAAGTAAATACTTACTACGTGTTTACCTGCTCTCCTTGCCCTACAACTGCAAAATTGCTTCCCATTTTAGTTCTGATAGCTGGTTCTAGCCCCAGGGATTGACAGCCCTCACTTGGAACTAAGGAGTCATTAGCCCGAAGTTAAACACCTTTTTAATATTATTATCACCAATTACAGAGACTGTTTAAACATATGATTTTTACTAATCACTCTCCCAACTTCCACGAAGTTTTAACATTGCAGTTTTACTAAATATATATCTATTTATCTACTGTGGCCTTTTAGAAGACCACAAACCTTGTAATATCTGAGATATTTTTGTCACCCCCAAACAAGTTATGGCTCCCCAGGGGCAATACTTCCCTCATTAAGAATACATTCATTCATCCCTAAAGACTACTCTGTTCTATTGAGTGATCTGCCTCAATATGAAATATTTCAGATTTCTACTGCAGAAAAAAGGAAATCATATATTTCACTCTATTGTCATAAAAAGCACAATAGTACACTTTAAATTTCTGGAGCAAATTCTACATATGCTAAATACTCAAGTTCTTCATAAGAGGTCATTCCTGAAGGATGCGAAGACCCATAAAAGGAAGAGGATCTACTGATACCATGATTCAAAATATGCTTATTTGAATACCCTAATCTTTTAAATTATAACCCTCTTTGGAAATCTTTAAAAATTCAAGTTTTTAAAAATTTACTTATTTTTGATCAAGCAGCTGAAAAAAAATTGGAAACGCTTGTATTTCTCAGATAAACAGTTTACATGGATAATATTTTTGCACAGTTCATTACTACTAGTGACACATGTATTAATCAGCTTGCCATATGTTGGCACATCTGTGGTAGATTTGTCCAAATCTCTACAGATTTTTCTTTCTCTGCTCAGATATTTTTCAATGTGGGAGCAGAGTACCTTTGTGCTCTATGTTAGGTCATAGTGTAAAGTCAGCATATGCTCTCCAATACTTCTTGGCAAGGCTGGCAGCACATATTTATGTATTTATTTATTTATTCATGAGTTTTTTCCCCAAAATAGTTGTCCTTTGTGCAGGGGGAGGGTTATGGCACATTTAATTGGCCTTTTAAAAACAGGCATGACAAATACTCCTTTTTTTAATATATATTTTGGAATCAAGCTTAATAACATAATATTTTCTTTCTTGCAGATACACGTAACATTCTTCTTGCTGACCTCTTGCCTATTTACAATCAATTCTTTATTTCAACTAAGGCTTTTATTTTTATTTACTTATCTTGATGGTCAAATACCTGCACATATTTAATGTAAACAATTTGATGTGTTTGGACAAATATATACACCTGTGCAACCATCAACATAATCAAGGAAACAGACATATCCATCACCTCCAAAAGTTTCCTTGTGTCCTTTCCCTGTGTGTGTGTGTGTGTGTGTGTGTTTGTGTGTGTGTGTGTGGAGGACGGAGGGTAAGAACACTTAACACAAGATCTACTCTCTTACCAAATTTTTGAGTGCACATTATAGTACTACTGTATACAGTACACTATAGGCACTACACTGTACAGCAGATCTCAAGTCATAATTCATCTTTCACAACCAAAATGTTATGTACCTTGAACAAGAACTTCCCATTGTCCCTTGCGATGGCCTCTGGTAACCACCATTCTAGTCTCTGCTTCTATGAGTTTAGGTTCCTCATTTAAGTGGAATCATGTAGTATTTGTTCTTCTGTGACTGGCTTTTTCACTTGGCATAATGTCCTCAAGGTTAATCCAGGTTGTTTGCAAATGGCAGGATTTCCTGCATTTCTAAGGCTAATACTCCATTGTATGTATATACCCCAATTTATTAACCTATTCATTTGTTCATGAACATTTCAGTTGTTTCCATAGGTTAGCTATTATGAACAATGCTGTGATGAACATGAGAGTGCAGATATGTCTTTGAGATCCTGATTCAATTCTTTTGGGTATATACCCAGAAGTGACGTTGCTGGGTATATCCTATTTTTAATTTTTTACGAATGTCCATACTGTATTCCATAGCAGCTGCAGCATTTTATATTCCCACCAACAGCAAAGAAGGGTTCCAATTTATCCACATACTCACCAACACTTTTGTTGGTTTTTTTTAGAGTAGCCACCCTAACTGATATGAGGTGTTATCTCATTGTAGTTTTAATTTGCATTTTCCTGATGATTAATGATGTTGAGCATCTTTTAATATAACTGTTGGCAATCTGTATGTCTTCTTTTGGAGACATGTCAAGTCTTTTGCCCACTTTTTATTTTACTTTTTTTTTTGCTATTGAATTGTAGGAGTTCTTACGTATTTTGGATTAGCCCCTTACCAGATACATGGTTTAGAAATATTTTCTCCCATCCGATAAGTTGCTTTTTCATTCAAAACATTTTACAAGGCTACATTATTAAAAGAGTATGACACTAGCATAAAGACAGATTTATACACCAGTGGAAAGAATAGACAGCCTAGAATTAAACCCACACATATATGGTGAACTGATCTTCAATAAATGTGCCAAGAATACATAGTGGGGAATAGCCTCTTCAACAAATGGCGCTGGGAAAAACTGATATCCAATCCAAAAGAATGAAATTTGAACCCGTATCTTACGCCATACACAAAAATAAACTCAACATAAAGACTTACCTATAAGACCTGAAGCTGTAAAACTCCTAGAAAATGTAGGAAAAAAGCTTCTTGACATTAGTCTCAGCAAAAATTTCTTGGATATGACACGAAAGGCACAAGCAGCAAAAGAAAATACACAAGTTGGATTACATCAAACTAGAAAATCTTACAGTCACTTCTTTACTATTTCCCTTATACTGAAACTAAAATCCTTTCACACTGCCTCCTGCAGGCTTACTTCAATTTGACATAATCTTTGAGAAATCTGTCAGTTCTCCAGCATCAGTCAGACGGGTAGTGTCAGGAATTATTTGGTCATGTAACTAGAAACAGCTGGGGATTAGGACAAACTAAGTAACTCTGGGGCAGCAACAAAGGTGCTAGCTTGGTCTCCCACTTGTAGAGCCTGCTTGGCTGCTCTTCAGAGGAGCAAAGGAGAGCCGGTGAAGGTTCAGTGGGGTGGCAAAAAGTGTGTCTTGGTTGTTAAACTACTTTTCTTTTCTTTTATTTTGCGGTACGCGGGCCTCTCACTGCTGTGGCCCCTCCCGCTGCGGAGCACAGGCTCCAGACGCGCAGGCTCGGCGGCCATGGCTCACGGGCCCAGCCACTCCGCAGCATGTGGGATCTTCCTGGACCGGGGCATGAACCCGTGTCCCCTTCATCGGCAGGCAGACTCTCAACCACTGCGCCACCAGGGAAGCCCTACACTACTTTTCAATGAAAAATAAAGACATATCAAACCATCGGGAGAAAGCCTGCATTCTCCTTTTAATGTGTTCATTGTAACATTGTGATTTTTCTTGTGTTCACACTGGAACAAAGTTTTTTGGTTTTTTTTTCTGAGTTGTCTTTTAAATTTTTCTTCTTTTGGGATGGATGATCAACAGTCAGTCAGTTTAAGATGTGTCTGAAAATAGCAATAGAACAGGCTCTTAGAAAAAATAAAAGGTCATGAGGAGGGACAGGAGGCCAGGAGGCAAGTATGTAATGATATCCTGAAAAAAGAGAACAGCCAGAATCCCATTCACATAGTATCACAGAGGATCAGCTTCAAGTATTACACAGATTATTTAAATAAGATTAAATTTATTAACAGATCTTGGACCTCTTAGCGTTTGATTTAGGAATCCAATTATTGAGAGTTGGCTGCCAGGAGGCTTGCAAGACTTAGACTAGAACCCAGAGCATTTAATTTTGAGCAATTCATTCATTCATTATTTGGCAAATATTTTTGAATGGTACTATATGCTGGGAACTGGGTTAGTTGCTGAGGACATCATGATGAGTTTAAGTGTATAATAGATCTTGACTGCATGGAACTTATGAGAAAGAGTCTTGAGAAAAGGAGAGTCAGAAAAAGATTCTATTTTCCAGAGAGAAGAGCAGGCTCTGAGAAACAAAGAAAAGATCTAGTTATTTAAACTTAGATACAGTGTCAGGAAACATAACTTTTGCTAAATCACTTAAATGTAATTTGGAATTCACAAGCCTGCTTCTTTTACAAAGGACTTGATTCTTCCTTTACGGAGAATAATATGAATTATTTTCCTTTTCCACACCCACATATAAAAATAAGGAACAGGCCTAATGCTGACAGGTGTGTACTAGTAACGGACTGTCAAAACAAAACTAAACAAAAAAATACCAAAACCAGATTTGTAGCCTTTGAAAATTTTGTTTTAAATATTCCTACCACAGTCTATTTTAAGCTACCAATGCTGCTAGCAAAAGTCCTGAAATAATAGGAGTCAGTTCTCAGAAACCTATACAAGCATGTTCCAGCACATTGCTGAATGTCGACCTCTTTAACTCCTGCCTGGTTTCTCAGCTATAAAAAGAATTTCCCAAATCTTTAGAGTTAACCCTTGGAAAAATATGTATTAAGATCTTAATTCTGTAGATATTTTTTATTATCATAACTGTCTAGTTCTGGTGGAAAGAAAGAGGTAAATATTTTTGCATTTAACTTATTTATTTTCTTTAAACCTGTTAACCTTGCTTTAGAATTTATCCGAGTTGGAGTTGGGACTGCACAACCAAACAACAGAAAGAAGATGTATTTGGGGCATATGCCCAGACGTATCCAAATTTACTGCCCTGTGTTAAAAGGGTAAGTTTAAATATACATAATGAATGTATCTTGAATTGACATGATCATTCCTCTGAATACTTAATTAGTCCATATTATTATATATCACAAATGTGCAGTGGAATCACAATCGGAATATGTCCTTTAATACTTCAAATCTCCATGTCTTTGGTGGGACACAGAAACTTCAGATAAGACCTTAAAAATTAATGTACTATTTACCAAATATAAGAGGCAGGCTAACGTATGCTTGTCATAGATTTTAGTTTATTACTTATTTGTTAAAAAGAGAATATGGAGGGCAGATAAAGGTTGCATGTGGAAAAACAAAACTACTGGTTCTCAAAAATGTGAGGAAAATCTGTAGATTTTGTTTATCTCTACTATTCATGTCCCCATTATAATGGATAATCAAGAGCTCACTACATTGTAATTAGAACTGAAGTTGAAGAACCCATCAAACAATTCACAATTTATATTATAATATAGCTCATCAAGCCGCTAAATATATATTAATAGGGCATTCAAAACCACGCATTTGGCATTTCAAAGAAAGCTTCCCACATCTGGAGTGATTTGGGATAAATTATTTAGTGCCCTCTCTGTCTTTCAACTATTTTTGGTGAGTTCCATTTTGCATAATATTGCAATCAGCCTTTGAGCAGAAAATATTAGTGTAGTGGAGGGGGGTAATCTTCATCTCTGGACAATTCTAAAGAAAATAATACAATCAAGAAAAGAAGAGAGACACCAAATTTTGAGGTAATTAGTCAGAAGAATAAATGAATGTTGATAAATTTTGAGATTATTCAAAAATTATAGGTTTTTAAATAACATCTGATTTCAAAATTTTCACTTTTTAAAAGTAGAATTTCACTGAAATTATTTCATAAAATTTTAGTTATACTTCTCCCATAATATTATAATAAAAAGAGATCAATATAATAGTAAGTATTTTCATCTATTTGTTCTTTGATACTGCAAAACAGTCTCTGATTCATATGAATTTAGGAGTAGTATTAATCATTATGTACTCCTGAGATGTAAGATTGGCAGAAGCTTGAGACTATGTCTACGCATTCCAATCTTATAAAGCAGTTAATGAGACAAGTCCCGGAAACTATATGCTTGATACTAAATCCCAACAACATTTGTAAATGCATTATTAGATTTGAAGGTACTTAGGGGAAAAGCCACAGTCAAAAGATATTGTTAAGAACTATTAGCTAAAGACAAATAATGAAAAGCTTAATTTTATTTTTTTGATATGGTGCTAGAATAATCAGATGAATTCGATAGTTAAATAAGGACAGATGGTAGCATAAGGAATTTGATGTTAAAAATACTGTATTTTTACTTAGCACGTTATCCAAGATATTTCTTATAAATATTATTGAAAGAAATGTGTACTTAATTACAATCACAGAAGCTAACATTTATGAAACTCGTATCTGTGCCGGGGATTGTTTTCATTCTCTTAACATCATTTAATCCAAACTACATCCCTAGGATGCAGAATGCTGTCATATATTCTCATTTTAAAGATAGGAAACTGAGCTTTACAGCTGGAAAGTAACCTGTGAAAGGTCAGTTAGGCGTCAAATAAAGGAGTCTGGTTTAACATCCAAGAGGTCTGATGCCAGAAACTGTACTGCTACCTGGAAGGCTGTGCTGGCGAGCGAGAGAAAGACTAAATGGAGAAGAGCAACTTATACGTCCTTGAAAGGCTATAGTTAGAAGAAGTGGAGAAAAGATCACACATTTTTTAGCACAGAGAGAAAATTCGTTGAAGATATGAAATGAGTTTCCTCACAAAGTAGTGAATTCCTTATTCTTGGAATTATTCAGAAGAATACTGTTGACCATCAGAAATACTGTGGACAACTCTTTGCATTGGAAGGAACACTCATTTATTTTTCTCTGGAAAAAAAAATAAAAAACCTTCACATGAAGACCTAAATTTTTTAAAATTACTGATGCTAAAACAATAATAAGTGTATTTTCATTTTTTTCCCCAAGAGCCAACAACATTCATCAAACTTAAAGCGAAGACATGTCCACATATAAAGCAGAAAAGGCCAAGTTTACTAGCGAGTACTTGATTTGCAGAATGCTAAGCGAGAAATAGCAACAAATTTTTCTTTCCTGCTGCATCTTTTAGTCTTAAAAATAGCAGTAGATGGGCTTCCCTGGTGGTGCAGTGGTTGAGAGTCCGCCTGCCAATGCAGGGGACACGGGTTCATGCCCCGGTCCGGGGAGATCCCACATGCTGCAGAGCGGCTGGGCCCGTGAGCCTGCGCGTCTGGAGCCTGTGCTCTGCAACGGGAGAGGCCACAACAGTGAGAGGTCCGCGTATGGCAAAAAAAAAAAAAAAAAAAAAAAAAAAAAGCAGTCACTACTTTTGCTACTGAGGATACTGGTTTTGAGTCATTTCATTTATCACTGAATCTATGTATACATCACAATTTATCTCTATTTCATTTTGAACTATTGATAGATGCATGAATGACGTAACCCACAAGATACAAAGGATGTAAAGAGTATAAATTACTACAAAATATCACAAAAGTTATTCTGAATCATTTTTTCACTTAGCATAATCTCTGGTTCAAAGACCAGTATGTAAATCTCTCATCACTTAAACATGTCTCTATGAATATACTATCATTTGATAAGCTGCAATTGTTTTATTTCTTAATCTCACTAGAGAATTCCACTGTTGATATAATTTTATCTATTGCTATTGCTATACACTCATATGTTATTATACCCCACTGTTTCCCAAAGGTAGTACTTCATAATGTATGTTTCTCCTAGGTTTGACTCGTAAATATATTCATTTTACAGACTTTTTTTTTTTTTTTTGCGGTATGCGGGCCTCTCACTGTTGCGGCCTCTCCATTGCGGAGCACAGGCTCCGGACGCTTAGGCTCTGCGGCCATGGCTCACGGGCCCAGCTGCTCCGCGGCATGTGGGATCTTCCCGGACCGGGGCACGAACCCGTGTCCCCTGCATCAGCAGGCGGACTCTCAACCACTGTGCCACCAGGGAAGCCCTACAGACTTTTTTATTTCCATTTCCCATAGGGTGATTTTGAGAAGTGCTGCCATTATTTCAAGAGGATAATTTCTGATTTTTTTTTTTTAAATAAGAGACTAGCTATATCAAGGTGTCCTACTAAGAGTACATATGCTGTGAAGTTCTCTCTGTAGACATTGATGCTATAAACAAACAAAACAATAATAATAACAACAAACAAGATAAATCGTTATTATGCAAAATTGAAAGTGGGAAGTGTTGGAAATGACAGATTGTACTGACCCAAAAAGCACATTCTTATAACTGATAATTGAATATATCTGATGCTTAACATGATTAGAACAGAAAGCATACATGTAATGTCATTTGCTAACATTTTTACTCCACCTTTTACTCCAGCAAGCAAAGCCACACCTTTTTCTTATAAATATACCAAGCTCATGTATGCTTCTTGGCAAATATAAGCTACAGCTACTGGGAGTAACCTTATACACAGGAAGAAGTTTCTTTTAATTTACTTTTTTTTAATGTTTATTTTTATTTTCCTTAAATCTATTCCCATAGAGTCTTTACTTTTCAGATCAGTCAAAGACCTGTATGATATTTCTTTTTTAGGAAATTTTAAAGTATTTATAATTTATGAAAGCATGTCTTACACTAACTGTATCATAGTCATTCTGGATGTTGGCCAAAGAATACAGATTTAATTTATGTGTCTATTTAATCCATGTTGGGGCACCACAATAAATAGTTTCATTAAGCACAACAAGTAATCTTTCTACATTATAAAATTCTGAGCCCTTAGGTTCAAAGTTTTTAAAAATTCATTCCGGGCTTCCCTGGTGGCGCAGTGGTTGAGAGTCCGCCTGCCGATGCAGGGGACACGGGTTCGTGCCCCGGTCCGGGAAGATCCCACATGCTGCGGAGCGGCTGGGCTCGTGAGCCATGGCTGCTGAGCCTGCGCGTCCGGAGCCTGTGCTCCACAACGGGAGAGGCCACAACAGTGAGAGGCCAGCATACCGCAAAAAAAAAAAAATTCATTCCACTCTTATACATATAATCTATGAAACTAAAATTCTGGTTAATTTTTCATCTCATTAACCTTTGCTTTATTCAAAATGTGTATATTCCAAAAAGTGCATATTTTCCACCTTGGGGACAGGTGTAACCAGAAGCAGTGACAATGGTCACTGGTCACTCTGGTTTCTCCTTTGAAAATTACTGTGCCAGCCTGACTGCAAATATAATTCCTAAAATATTTCTTTCTGCTGAGGAGGGATAAAAATCTCCTTAAGAAGGTTGGAATTTTTTAATAGAAAAGAAGAAAGTACTTCCTGTTTATTAATAATTATTTATTAATACCTACCATTTGTTTATGTTATGGAAAATATGGAAATATGGAAAATATTTTAGTATAACCTTATGTTAATACCAAAACAAGAACTCTAAAAAGAAACCTAACAACAAACAACAGCCATTGTATTTTGCTTGATTTTCAGTAACGTATCTGAAACCCTCTCTTCCCTTTTTATCCAGCATTAGAAATGCATACTATAGACTTGTTTTTTTAAATAATTGGCAATAATAAAAAATGCATGTTGTACATTATAAGCCAGATATGATGTAATGATTTGTCATGATTTTTCTTTAACCAATGTATGTTGCATTTACATGGTGGATAAAGATATAGATATATACCCACACATGTGTATACATATATATTACACACACACATTTGTGTATGTGTGTGTGTGTGTGTGTGTGTGTGTGTGTGTGTGTGTGTATGGAGAGAGGCAAATGAAAACATATATAGTCATTTTCATTGTAATTATTTAATGTAGATAAGAGCATATGAAAATTATTATTTTAGTAACAGAAAAAGGCTTTGCAAATTCACAATATAAATGAAATTGTAAGAGTCTGTTTCATAGTCTAAAACATGAGTCAATTCTTTATGATCAATTTCTTTTTTTCATAAATTCTTGTTACATTTATTGCTAAGGCATTTTACTTCAGTCACTTGCCCACTTTCTTATCCCTACCCATCAAAAGGAATGCCTGGATTGTATTTCAATTGAAAAGTATGCATCTTAATTAGGTTGAGTGGAATATAAAATATACACGCAGAAATTATGGAAAATACATTGGCCTTTTAAACTGGGTCCTCCTGGAGTATATAGAAACTGTTTTGTTTCTCCTTTTCAGCTCCATGTTTCCTCATGCCTCTCTTCTTATCTTCCTTATCCCCTCCATTTAGGTCTGTGTTGTATAATAAAGGATTTGACTGACCACTGTCCCTGATTCTCCGGAGAGCAACTCAAATCCCTTGAATTTTCTAAGCAATAGTAATGTTTTTCTTATTCATTAGTCCCTTGGGTCACAGTGAGTTTATGCTAATCAGATGCCACAGGATGGGGGCTGGTCATCAGAAAGACCATCCCCACGATTAGAGGACTGAGACTTTAAATGAGTCCAGCCTCCAGGGACAGAAGGGAGACTGGAGATTGAATTATTGGCATGTGGTTAAACTCAATCAAGCAAGCCAACACAGTAGAACTCCAATAAAAAATCTGGACCTTAAACCTCACTGGAGACTCCTCACTGGTGAACACAAAGAACCGTAACAGCGATGTGCCCTGATTCCATAGAGGGAGGTATGAAAGCTCTGCATTTGAAACCCTCTCAGATCTCTCTTCATTTGACTGGTTCTGATTTACATCCTTTGCAATAAAACTGTAATCATAAATGTAGTGTTCTCCTGAGTTCTGTAAGTCTTTCTAGTGAAGCTATGGAAATGCTAGCATTTAGAGCCAGTTGATGAGAATTGCAGGTGGCACAGGGACTCCCACAGTGCAGCTCTGACATCTGAAGTGAGGTGAGACTTGTTGAGGACTGTCTTTTAGCACGTGGGACCTGCACTAAGTCCTGATGGGTAGCGTCAGAACTGTATTCTAACACACCAGTTAGTGTCGGAGCCACGTTCTCTGGTTATCCTCGATCTCTTAAAGGAAACACAACATCATCATAGTCAGACATGCCATCAGCTCCCAGGTCTCTACACAGATACAGATGCTTGCCAATGCTTACTGAGAAGAGGCTGCAGGGCATGAGATTTAGATGTAAGAATCATGGCCAGGTCAAAAAATTTGAAACAGGGAGTAGAGAAAAATGATTTGATCTTATGAAAAGCAAAAAGGGTTAATTGCCTAATACAGGGTTAGATAGGAAACAAATGCAAAAGGAATGCAAGTCAAAATTGTTACTGCTCCCCTCTCGTCCATGACATCTCATCATGACATCTGAGGATGAAATGAGAGCAAAAGGCCCTTTGGACATGTAATTTGTAAAGAATGAGCCAACTATATACCCCACAAGTCATTTTATTGGAGAAACATTATACTATAAGCAGATGGAGGAAAGAAGATATTCAAGTCATTATCAATTAGATCAATTTACACAATTCCATGAAAAGAAATACTGCAATATCCTATAATCCTGTGTACAACTTGAGCTTATTTAATAAAAAGTGCTATGGTCTCATCTCCCTAACTTCAAGCCTGCCAGTTGATGCACATTATCAACTATAGAATTGCCATTCTTAAAAGTATATTTAATGCTTTTAGTGCTGGGGTAATTTTTTACTATGTTGAGACATTTTTACACAGCTAAACTTACTAAAATCCATGCTTACTAACATAAACATAGCCTCTAAAAGTGTATTGGTGCTTATTACAAAATTAAAACTGAAATTGTTAATTTACTGCAAAGAAATCTTAACCTGCTTCAATATATGGGAGAAAAAATATTATGTATACATACATTTTTTATGTATATGTAAGCACATCCATATAACAATAATGTTGCATTTTCTCTTTAAAAATCATAGTATTGTATGTGGGTTGAACTATCCAGAGTGGGAAACTAGTTGCTGGTTGTTGTGCTTCGCTACTTCCAAAGAGGTTTATGCTTCTTTACCCACATGCTCAACCCACTAGTGTATTTTCTGTGTGGAATAGTAGTGTACCTCCATCTCAAGACCTGAATGCTTTATGCCTAAAGGAATAATAACTATATGTGTGCTGCTGAACTGCTTGAGAGCAGTGAGCTATTCTTCCCTCTTGATAAAGTGAAACCTTTAGCAAAATCTTGTCATATTGTCAATATTAGAAAATGAAAGGTTAAAAAAATATTCTTGTAACATTACGAATAGCAATAGTTTCTGAAAAAGCAATCTGAGCACTGAAATTGGTTGTTTTAAAAACATTCCAGCCATCAGAGATGAAAACAGGATCAACTCAAGACTAAATGCAAAAACGTGACCGAATGTACCATTAATTATGATTGTAAGAAAACTGTGCTTTTCAGCTTTCTTCAAAGTCTTTATTCCTACCTGGTAATTATTGCTGATCATTACGTGCATGTGTTCTCTCTCCCTTATATTGTTAGTTCCTCCAGAATAGAGATGCATCTTATATGACTTTGTAACCACCCTTGTACTTTGTCCGTTAAAAATACTTTAAAATTTCCCATCTATTAATTAAGGAGAAAAACTCTCCCCCATGGACCCTCAGCCTTCTCCACACTTTTCCTCTTTCTGGTTGCTAAATGCTGAGAGTTCCAAGGGTCTCTGTTACCATCATCCCCCCAGCCTACTGGCTATAAATAACATCTGTATTCAAGTGAGTTTCCAGTTCCAGCTCTGACCTCTTCAATTACGTTCAATCTTATGAAACCAACTGTTTACCTGACACCTTTTCTGGGATATTCAATCAGGATCTCCAACTAAAATCTATTTGCCTTATACAAAGAGTGAGAAAAAAAATACAACTAAAATCTATAATACTTATTCAAGCATTTTAATAGCCTCACATTTACTTTCCTATTAAGCTTTCACTTGTAATCACATATATTTGTTCCAATTAATATGAAATACAAGTTCAGGTAGCAAAAGGAATCAACTCTATGTAGAGCCAAATTTACAGTTCATGAAGGCTAGACTTGAACTTGTTTTTCTTTGAAAACACACCAAATATATCAACTGGAATAACACACTTAATCTTTGTGACATAATCTTCATAGATTAGGAATTGAAACAAGAACTTTGATCAGAATACTTCCAGTATAAGAGTTTCTAGTAGTTCACAAATATTTTATGCTGATTTAATTTTAAAATTCATTATCAAGTTATGAACATTGTAAAATGCAATTTAATTATTTTTAAAATTTATGAAATAAAACATACCTATGTTAAATACCAGAGTCTGGAAATTTAACATATATTATGAACATGGGTCATTTGTATGGAAATCTGTATACAATAATTATACAACAAATATGGTGTATGTCTTATTCAATCAACAACTGATCTTTAACACCAAAATGAAACCTCTCTTTAACATTGCCCAAGGTCAAATCTCAGCTCTGCCACTTACTGGTTATGAGGTAAACAAGTAACTTAGCTTCCCTTAATTTTCTCTTCTTTAAAACGGGGATAATCATAGTATTAACTTCCTAAGGATAAGAATGAAAAAAGATAAAAAAATATAAAGTTCTCATAGGAGTGCCTGACACATTGACTGCACATGCAGAGAAAGGAAGACTAGTTAGGGAGAATATTACGATAACTCAGCCGAAAAAATAATTGTGGCTTGGATCACAGCAGGTACAGTGGTATTGTTGAGAAATGTGCAGATTGCGAATATATTATGATACATTTGGACGTGTTATAGTGCACATTCAGTCAAATGGATGAGAGGTATGAGATACAGAAGAGCCAAAGGTGGTATCAAGACTTTTGGACTGATCAACTAGAAGACTATTTGCTATTAAATGAGATAAGACGTTGTTTTGGAGTTAAATTCTGAACATATTAGTTAAATTTGAGACATATGATTTTAAAGTGCTAATTAAAATATCTAGGAGTACAAGGGAGACAACTGGGCTATAGATAAAAATTGGGGGTCATCAATATACTACGTGATATTTAAAGCCATTGGAGCTGGATAATATCATGAAGAAAGAATACTACGCAGAACAGATTCAAAGACTAAGCTTTAGCATTCTTGCCACTTTTTTTTTTTTTTTTTTTTTTT
>NW_006774094.1:714608-791340 GCF_000442215.2 Lipotes vexillifer
TTGGCTCACGGGCCCAGCCGCTCCGCGGCATGTGGGATCCTCCCGGACCGGGGCACGAACCCATGTCCCCTGCATCGGCAGGTGGACTCTCAACCACTGCACCACCAGGGAAGCCCCAGCTTTAGCATTCTAATGTCAAGATATTAGCACATGAAGAGATACAACATAAAGAAAATCAGATGGAACAGCCAGTGAAGTAAGGCAGGTGAAGAAAGTGTTTCCAGGAGGAGTGTGTGATCAAGTCTGTCAAGGATGAAGACTGATCACTGACCCTTCGATTACTATTTCCTAATTAACAAATAATCATACCTTTCTATCCAAATAGTAAAATATGACCAATTTTAGCAATGCATGATTGTTTTATTTTTTTGCACTCCACAGTTTCCTCTTTTCCTAGCCCCACAGTCTTTTCAGAGAAAAGAAAAAGCAATAATCATTGTTTCGACTTTACATCAGTAATTCATTACCATCCAAGGCTGCAGTTTGCACTGCAGACTAAGTGTGTGTAAATGGGGCTTTAATTTTACAAGAATGCATTATTTCAATTAAATAAATCAATATTTTATAATTTTATTAATTCCATACCAGTATTCTGTGCTGAAAGAAAAATGTGTCATGTTCTTCTGTTCCCTTTATGATATCCCAGTGTTTCCAATGTATTCTAATTGTATTTGGCTTTAAGCCTAAAGTTACTTGACCCAATGATGCAATTTGTCACATTTATGTGAAACTTCCAAAATGATTTCAATGCGTTTTATTTATGTAAAAAATGCAGAACATGTCCCTAAAGATTGTGAGAACACATTTTTGAATTACATGGCAAAATTTTATTCCTGAAATATTGACTTTTCTACTCAAGAAATAATATTGAATTCTCTGTGGATATGATATGTAGAATGAATACATAAGTAGAGCTGAGGATTGCTGAACTAGAGCTAACTGCTTTATTCACAAGAGATAATCATAAGAGTGATCTGGACCCTTTGTTTCATATAACATTCATCACCGTGCCTAGTGCTTTTGTATAATAAAGCAGCTTAAATTGTTGCCTTAATCAATAAGCCCTTGATCAATCACCAAGTCAATGAAGAACTTTTTATGAAGTATATGCTGTTTACACTGAGATATGTGCTGGAGGAGATATGAAAAAAATTTTTTTTCTTTTATTCCCTGTTCTCAAGACACCTTAATTGCAAAATCATGGCTAAGGCATGCAAAAATAAGGAGAAAACAAAGCAATGCATTCTTAAGTTCTAAATTCTCTGGCACATGCTTACAAACTATAGGATTCTTTTTTTTTTTTTTTTTTTTCTTTTTTGCGGTATGTGGGCCTCTCACTGTTGTGGCCTCTCCCGTTGCGGAGCACAGGCTCCGGACGCACAGGCTCAGAGGCTCAGAGGCCATGGCTCATGGGCCCAGCCGCTCTGCGGCATGTGGGATCTTCCCGGACTGGGACACGAACCCGTGTCCCCTGCATCGGCAGGCAGACGCTCAACCACTACGCCACCAGGGAAGCCCCAAACTATAGGAAACTAGCAGAGGGAAAGATCAGTGTTATTCGGGATATTTAAGGACGATATGAAGGAAAGAATGTATTTGAGCTTTCAGATTTTCTTCTTCATGAGCATGGAAAATCCATTTTAGAAGAGAGATGATGAATACTTCATATTTGCACTCCACATCTTAAGCTAACAGCGTTTAAGTTCTGGCCCTCAGTAGATATTTGCTGGAAAATAATTGTATGGCTTTGAATGACTTGAATAGCCAGAGAGAACGGAAGTGACCTAGTGATCTAAGCAAGCAGATGAGTCACCAAAGAACAAAAATGTAAATGAGCACAGCCTATTCAGGGAAAATACGGTAACAATATTTTTGAGAACAGAAAGGAGGGTTTGTGGTAAATAAATTCAGAAGAATAGGGTTCCACTTGCAGATAACATTTGATAACGTATCAAACCAGAATTATTGATACTTTTAGGAGATGAAGATTTTTATATTGACAGTTCTAGTATATAACTCTCCTCAAATGTCCATTTTGTTTTCCTTAATTGTCATGTCAACAAAAAGCTATGGAGATTTGGAGATAAATAACTTGGGAAAAGATATGACAGAATTGTTAAAAGCACTTTACAAATCAAGACACAGGCTTACCTAATTAATAGTTTGCTAGTCAAGTAAATTGTTTCAGCTGGTCCGATTAAGAAAAAAATGCATTGTTCCTACTATTTAATTTTTTTCAAACTTCCTAAGCAATCTGCCCAGTTTCTTGCCTTGTTTTCAACCCTGTTTTTTCCTGAATATAGTCAGCCATTGTTCGAGTAGGCTTGGGCTGACAGTATGATTGTTCTGGGCTACCACAAAGCCCACAGGAGGGAAACAGAAACTAGGAAAGGCCAATTAAGTGAAGGGTATAGGCTTGTCACTAAGTCAAGGATATAGACCGGGGGTAGTTTATTCAGGTGCAGAGGTTGGCTTTGTTAAGGGTGGTCCAAGGTGCTCAGAAAATGAAGAACTTAGACTTGGTACCCCAAATAAGAATCTGGACAACCCAGGTGAATGTGCACTGTAGGTAGAGCTCTGATGTATGGCAGAATTCCAGCCAGTCACTGGATACCTGGTGAGTAGACCTGAACAAGGGAACTAGCAAGAGTGGGTCAGGGCATCAGATCTTCAGCCTCAAAGGCTGAGATTGGACTGTTGAGATAAAACCAGAAGAGAAATACAGAATGGGATTGGGGAGTGTTGCAAATCAAGCACCTTAAAGATTTGCTAAATTTGCCTTTAATGTACAAATGTGAGGCTTGTTTGAAATTAAAGAGTCTCACAGTTGTGCGGGAAGGGGTGACCTCTGCAACCTAAGAGCATATATATAATGTCTAGGCTGTAGCTTCATGAAAGCAGGAGAACCGTGTCTATATTAGTATCATTTGTGTTTCCAGAAATAAGTAGGCCTACCCCATAAGCCATTATGAGAATTTTTGAATGCCTAAATGAAGGAATAAAATGAATAAATAATGGTCCTGATCTTTGAGGCTAAGACAGTTGACATTAAATTCCACCAGATGATGGGGCTCATTCTAGCCTAGTTCTTGATCCAAGCAATGAAAATGGCAGGAAAGTTTGCACACACTCAGCAAAACCTAAGTTCCAGACAGACAGTAAATACTTGTTATTTCTTCCTTTAGGTGGCTTTGGTAACTGAGACTATTTGTGTCAACGTGACTTAAAGTTTTGCTTGGGAAAGACCGTAAAACAACAAATTACTTCGCTGTTTGCTTCAGAAAATTCCTAAAGATCAATCTATTGAAAACAAGAATCTTCTCACCTGAGCATTCATCACTTCTCAAGTCACAGTTTACTTACTTCAACACCATCCCTCACTGTGTCCCAATCCTAAACTACTGTCCCCTGAATTTTGCTCAGTCCTAATCATTTGCCCACCTTGAAAGATCCACCTTAAAAGGCTTGAGGTCAGACTCTTCTGAACCCATCCCCCCTTTTGAATTACTCCTAAGGCTCACTCATTCTGCAGTGAGTTCATATTAGTTTACCTTTGCATCTTAAACTGTGTTGTCTATTGATAGTTTGATAAATTCAACACCTTTCTTTTCTTTTCTTTTTTTTTTTTTTTTTTTTTGTGGTACGCGGGCCTCTCACTGCTGTGGCCTCTCCCGTTGTGGAGCACAGGCTCCGGACGCGCAGGCCCAGTGGCCATGGCTCACGGGCCCAGCCGCTCCGCGGCATGTGGGATCTTCCCAGACTGGGGCACGAACCCATGTCCCCTGCATCGGCAGGCGGACTCCCAACAACTGCGCCACCAGGGAAGCCCTCCCAACACCTTTCTTAAACTTGCATTTCAACTCTTTATTCTTGGCTGAACTGCTAGTTCTGGTTCCTTGCAATCAAGTTTGTTAGGTCATTGTTCATAACAAGAGAGGAGATACTGGTGTCAGTATAAATTACCTTAAACTCAATTGTATAGCACAAACTACTGAAAGAACTGCTGTGATTATGTGTAAAGTCATCCAGGAGGCCTCTCAAACAAGAAGGATTACATGGTAATATAAAGGGCTAAAAGGTAAATGTGGATTTTAATGCGGGAAAGATCAAATTCTAAATGATGTACTACATGCATATTAAATAGAGAGAAACCAAGCAACTAAACTATTAGTTATCATGAATAATTCACCAACTAAAGCATCATCAATAGTAGCAAGAACTAAATATGTGATTTTAATTAATGTTTAACAAACCAGAACTATTTTGCCTTAGAGAACATGATAAATGACAAGGATAAAAACCCTAATATTTTAATCATTTAAACACTATTATTAAAAATCAGGTTCTTAAAGAGCTTTTGGGAGCTTCTTATTCAACTTGTTATTTGCAAAATAAATTCTAGCACTTTCTTAAATTCTACTACTCATGTACTATTTCTGTAACATCATGTATTTCATAGCATCCATCTTTAATTCAAAAAGGTATGAAAAATAATGTAGTAGTTCCTATAATATTAAATAAGTTGCGAGTTTAAAGTTTGTTACATAATTTTTAAAAATGAGAGGAGTGCTAAACTAGTTTATGCCCTCTACCCAACATATGATTTTCTGAAGATGGGAATTAGTCGAATTCTAAGTCTTTTTTTTTTTTTTTTTTGGGGTACTCGGGCCTCTCACTTTTGTGGCCTCTCCTGTTGCGGAGCACAGGCTCCGGACGTGCAGGTTCAGCAGCCAGGGCTCACGGGCCCAGCCACTCCGCGGCATGTGGGATCTTCCCGGACCGGGGCACGAACCCGTGTCCCCTGCATCGGCAGGCGGACTCAACCACTGTACCACCAGGGAAGCCCCAGTTGTCAACTTTTTAATCACCTACTATACACACCTTGCCTAGCTGTGTCCACCAAACCTAACCGATGTTGTGGAAGCCTGATCAGCACCTCTCCATTGAAAGAACCACCTTAAACTGGATGCTGAAACCATATAAATACTCTGCTGGTGCACTCTCCCTTCTTGGGTACCACTAAGTGCAGTAGCCTTCCTCGCTACAGTTGACCATAAATTTGTTCTCATTCACAGTTCATACGGGTAGTTCTTTGGTGCATCAACGCCTGGTAGCCTGACAAATGATAAAATTCACAATCTATCAAAATGGGAGAGTGTCAGGAAGTTAGTTTTAATATTATACATTATACTAAATACATATAAAACATGTATACATCTAATCTCATATATTAAACTCAAAGTGAATTCTTTTGATATATACTGTTTTTTCCAAAAAGTAATATTTTTAAAATAAATTTCATATGAAACCCAAAAAGACATTTTTGGGAACATTTATATAAAGGAGGGTATTAAAATGTATTCACTTTTGTGTTTCCAGTCTTTATCACCGTTCAAAAGCACAAATGAGAATATATAAGATTTGGTTGGGAATGAGATAGTTGCTGTTACTGAAATTAAGTTGCATGTTCACAACAATTAGAGATTAAAATGTTTTTGTTTTTGTTTTTTTGAGGAATATTGTTAAGAGTGCCTTCTGTGAAGCACCAGTTCTGGGAGATGTTAAAACATGCATGTGAGGTTTTTTCTTGTAGTTAAATATGGTTAGGAAAGTCTACATAGTCTAACCTCTTTTGAGGGTCACAATGCTCAAGGGAAGATGAGGGAAAATGCTCATTAGCATCTTCCAGGTGTACAAAGTCTCTTAGTTAATTCCCAGGGTCCCTAAAATAATGTAACTATATAACCCTTTATCAGAGAAACAGCTGTTAGCCTTCTACAAATGCAATCCAAGGTAGTAATCACTAGATATTGCTCTTTCAGAAACTCTGACCCAGGGCTTAGTGTCTTTTTAAAATATGAGTCATGTAGTTTTTAGCACTGAACATTCTGTATAATTCTCTACCCAAATGCTGTGTGCCCACATTCCAGACACAGAATCACTATCCATCCTCTGCTTGAAAAGTCCACTGAATGTACAACTCATCATCCCAATGACATCTTCCTTGGGTTCAGGTAATATGTGCCATGAATATTCTTATTCATGACCAAAATATACCTCCATGAAAATTCTTATTACGGATATTCCTTTTTTATTCCAGAGTCACACAAATCAACTTAAATCTATATAAGTTTTTCAGTGGTTTGATGATATCAATCATGTCCCATATACACTTCTTTTCTGTACTAAACTGGCTTACTCCAGTTATGCATTTCTTCGACATGGTTTGGAGTTCCCTTTCTTCTGTAAATGAGGTCTAGCTTTTAATTTCCTCTTCTGAATGCATTGTCAAAAATGGAGTAGTTTTGTAGGCACAGGCTTATACATGTAGGGTAGACTGGGAACATCAATTCCCTGTACTGGGTAATGCATTTCTATTAGGCTCAGGAAAACAATTTATTTGATAGCCTTTTATATAAAATTTTAAAAAATCTCAAATATTTTTCTTACTTAATGTTATTTAGTAATGACTTCCCCATTAATTATATGGTTTTTGCCACTATTTTTGCCTCCTGTTTGTAAGAGATTCCTAGTTGCTTCCCAACAATGAATCTCCTCGTTCTCTTGAGTTATTGAACCTAATCTCTAGCCAGGCACACTGCCACAAAGCTACAACTTTATATTTTTCAATCTGCCCTGTAGGTAGGTGTAACTATGACTAAGTAAATGCAAATAAGATATTAACTTCCATGAGGGAATCTTAAGATGTCTTCTTGAAGACAAGAATATGCCTTCCCTCACCCCCATTTCTGTGGCAGGGATGCAGTGTAGCCATTTTGGACCAATCGCCACAGAGGCAGTGACAACCCACAAAAAGTGAACTACAAGAGCGATAAGTTAATAATAATACATGTCCCTTTCTTTGTGCTTCCTCTCTGCCATAATACCACAGAGAAGCTATAAATCAGAAAAGGAGAAAGAGGTAGTGACACAAAAGAAGACATAGACTACACTTTTCATTCTAAGGTGAGGGAAGGGAAAAAAATTCAAGTCCCCATGTGCTACTGGCCTACCTAGTAAAACGGAGGGGAAAATGTGGAACTGAATATGAGCTTGATGGTATGAACTGCACAGATTTTTAGTAACTGATAGTGCAGAAAATTTTAGTATTCTACCCTAGATATTATTAAGGAATCTGCCACTTTTAGAAAATGGAGATTCATCACAGCAGATTTGGGTAAATATGTTGTACAAAAATAAGCTGTTTCTTATTAAATTCAGACTCTTCAAGAAACTAGATGCATCTGTGTACCATAGCCCAGAATTATAGTATTAAGATCTATTTGGAAGTCAATAAGTATCTAAATAAATGTTAACTAAAATATGTAACAAATTGGAAAGGCAAGTAACAGCACAGTTAAAATTTATCATAGGTATTAATCATCAATCTGTAATGTAAGACTATTACATGAGTAGGTGAACACTTAAGAATCTCATATGAGTCTAATTAAAACCTAATATCCTAATTCATGATGAACTTAAAATTTTTTATTATCTTCTAATTGGTAAAGACTCATATAGAACTCTTACACCATATTCAAAATTTGGGACAATAATTTTTTTAAATACATAATTTTTGAAGTTTTAAAGAAGCAAAATGATGCAGATACCAGTTGCTATGTAAACCTCCCAGTGGGGTCTCTGCATCATTTTATAATTAAAATGTCAATATTTCTGCAGTGAATAATCCTTGAACTTTCATGCTAAGTGGGATAAATAAAGACTATACATAACCTCATATCAATTTATGTTGGATTTTACTGTCAAATATAATTTCATTAAGAAAAATGGTTTTCAGTGCATTCTGAATTTAAGAATAGTAGATGATCAATTGTGAACTGGTAGCACAGGCTGACTTTAATCAAGAAGAGGGTAGACTCTTCTGTTAAAGGGGTTTATTTAACAGTTCATATAAATAAAAGGGCAGGGTCTGGTGAATTCTGGAGAGACTGGATCTTTTCTTGGCTAAGCTGAAAAGACAGCTCCTCTGAGTATACTAACCACAGATTCACCAACAGTAGCTCAGACTAGGGGTCTTACCAGGACCTGGCCACCGATCCTACTATCTCTTAATCTCTTTTCTATGAGAGACGGCCACGGAAGCTTTCTCTGGATAGCCGGGTAACATAGAGAATAACATCTTCTTCCAATTGGCTTGTCAAGTATCTCAAAGGTGAAAGACATTCAGGAGCTGAAACTCCAGTCAAAATTAATACTCTAATTATGTGAAAACACATCTATAAACCAATTTCAGATTTATATTCATACATAACATTGGTACTTGTAATCCAACGGCCATATCATTATTATAAGATGATCTAATCAACTTTAAAGTCTAAAGGCTCTCAGTAATTTAAGGGATAGTCTGGTGATCAAAGAAAGTCTTATTACTAAGTCATTTTGTTTTGAAAAGCCTAGACATCAAGAAGGGTATGGTCATCAAAGATCTTTCCAAGCTCTTTCTTCTCTTCCTTCTTATGATGGTAAAAATAATAACAGCAATGGAGACACTACAAGCAATAATAAGAGAGTTTTCATTACATGTTAGCAAAAGTGATGTATGTCACTTTGAGGCAAAAGCTTAAGGAGTCAGCATTTCATTATTTGGTTTCTCAAAGATGATGGGATCATAAGATGTCTACGTCTTCTGTCTGTATCCCAGAGTGACCTTGAAAAGCAGAGCACTTTGCTGACACATGATTGATATATAGCATGAGTGAGAAATTTTACTCTCAGAAGTCACTGAGACTTTTTAATGTGTTCCTCACTACAGCCTATTCTACAGACATAGACATTTGAATCAGGAATATGGTATGTCGAAACAAAAATACTGAAATGTGTGTCATTAATTCTGGTTTACACAATGGTGTCTGGAACCATGTTAATCCATGTAATACCTGGTGAAATATGATTAAAAATACAAATGATAAATCAGCTTGTAGATAATTGACCTATTGAGTCTCTCACTTTTGAAACAAAGTGAGAAAACTGAATGTTAGTAGCATGAGTTGATTACTTATTGGTAACATTTGAAAAGTTACTCCACAGTTCTAAGTACAGAAAAGTACCAACCAGTTTGCAAGCAAGAATGAAAGGGAATAGACAGATTTAAGAAATCTGACAACTCTCAGAATGAAAGATTTGATCAATTCTCAATATGAACATAAAAAAAATGAGAAGATCCTTAAATGACAAGAACTAATTAAAACTCAGCTTCTTATGAAGGATTATCATTAAGCTTCCTCTTAAAAACCACCAAATAAATTAAGGTGGCACCCAATAAATCCTATCAGTTGAATGAAATTGCTCAGTAAGAAGAGACCAAGGGTGAGCCTTTATGAAGGACTGTTGAAAAGTTTAACCGAGAGGCTTGATAGGAAATCATGTCTTGAAGCAGGTTGGAATTCTTAGTAATAATTTCCAGTTAGTCTACTGGCAAAGGGTAAGTCTGCAAACAGTTAAATATGAAGCCAATTAAATTTTGAGAGTTGTGCTACCAGAATATCCACCAACTTGAGGGAAAAAAAAAAAAGAGCAACTTGAGGGAATATCCAACAACTTGAGGGGAAAAAAAAAGAGCAACTTGTAATCTCTGAGGCTTAAAACAATCATTTTGATGCCAAACTCCTATGCATAGGAGAGCAGCTCACTCCTTTTCTGTATACAAAAGTGGCCACAGATATTTTGAAACTTTCCCTATGAGGAAGTAGAGTCCATTTTCCTACCACTTGACTCTTAGCTAGCTACTTGACATGCTTTTACCAACAGAATTTACTGTAAGTGAAGTGGCTTGACTTCCAAATAAGGATAACAGCTTTGCTCTCGCCCCCATGCAGCTCTGAGATTACTATGTAAAGATGTCCAGTTTTTATTTTAAGCTATTAAGTCTTGGAGTAGTTTGTTATATAGAAATAGATAAATAATACAAAAATTGGTACCTGGCATTAGGACTGGTCAGAAGAGTCTGGAAAAGTAATGGGGAAACTTCTATGAGAAACTATATAGGTCACAAAAGGTGACCTATTTTGCTTAATAACAAAAATATTGGCAAAAATGTTGCCTAAGGTAACTTGGAATTTAGAATATGTATCTTTAAAATATTGTACATTTATTCAGTAAACTCTCTAGGTAGCATCTTGAAATTGTTAATTGTGTGTCTGAGGTCCTGGCCCATGCTATATTAGTCTGACCTCTGGGGTCTAGAGATTAAGCAGCTAAGGCAGTCATGCATTACACGCTAACAGGAAGGACTCTCAATAAAAAATCTTGACACCAAGACTTGGGTGAGCTCCTCTGGCTGGCAGTCTTTTGTACCTGCTAACACTTACCATTGCTGGTAGAATTAAGCTCACCCCTATGCTGTTCCACTAGGAGGTGACACCTGGAACCTTATACATGGTTTCTCCAGGACATCACCTTAGGCATCTCTTCTCTTTGCTGATTCTAATATGTATCCTTTTACTAAAATAAGCTGTAACCATGAGTATAACAGCTTTTCTGAATTCTGTAATTGCTTCTAGCAAATTATGTTTTCTGAGGGTGCTCTTAGGGATTTCCTGACACAGTAAGAAAAACAGAAATATCTTAATATAGTCAAGACTACTGTAATCACTAAATATGTTTATAAAAATTTTAAATGATGACACTAAAAGCAATGGCAACAAAAACAAAAACAAGTGAGACTACATCAAGCTCAAAAGCTCTGCGCAGCAAAGGAAACCTTCAACAAAATGAAAAGGGAAGGTTCCAAACAGGAGAAAATTTTTGCAAACCATATATCTGGTAAGGGATTAATATATAAAACATAAAAATAACTTACATAACTCAATAGAGAAAAAACTCCAACTAAAAAATGGGCAGAGGACCCAAATAGCTATTTTTCCAAAGAAGACATACAGATGGCCAATAGGTACATGAAAAGGTGTTTAACATCACCACTCATTAGGTAAATGCAAATCAAAACTACAAAGAGATATCACACCTGTTAGAAGGGCTATTATCACAAAGACAAGAGATAAGTGTCTGGAGGATGTGGAGAAAAGACAACCTTATTGAACTATTGATAGAAGTGCAAATTGATGGAACCACTATGGAGAATAGTATGGAGATTCCTTAAAAAATTAAAAATGAACTGCCATGTGATCCAGCAATCACACTTCCAGGTATTCATCCAAATGAAACAAAAACACAAACAAAAAACAAAAAATTCAAAGGATTATCTGCACCCCCATCATAACTGCAGCATTAATTACAATAGCCAAAACATGGAAGCAACCTAAGTATCCATCCATGTATGTGTGGATAAAGAAAATGTGGTACTATATACATATGATGGAATATTATTCAACCATAAAAAGGAAGGAAATCCTGCCATTTGTGACAATATGGATGGACCTTGAGGGCACTCAGCTAACTGAAATAAGCAGACACAGAAAATACCATATGATCTCACTTATATGTTGAAACTAGGGAAAAAATGAAATCATATGTCTAAAGAACAGCTTGGTAGTTGCTAGAGGTTAGGAGGTGGGCAAAATGTGTTAAGGTGGTCAAATGGTGAAAACTTTCAGTTATAAAATAAGTAAGTCCTGGGGATGTAATATACAGCATGGTGACTATAGTTAACAATACTGTATTTTACATTTGAGAGTTGTTAAGACAGTAGATCTTAAAAGTTCCCATCAAAAGAAAAAAAACAAACTTGTAAGTATGGATGATGATGGATGTTAACTAGAGTTATTATGGTGATAATTTTGTTATATATATAAAACATAGAATCATTATGGTGTACAACTGAAACTAATATAATGTTTTATATATATATATGTCAATTATACCTCAATTTTTTTTTTTTTTATGGTACACGGGCCTCTCACTGTTGTGGCCTCTCCCATTGCGGAGCACAGGCTCCGGACGTGCAGGCTCAGCGGCCATGGCTCACGGGCCCAGCCGCTCCGCGGCATGTAGGATCTTCCCAGACTGGGGCACGAACCCGCGTCCCCTGCATCACCAGGCGGACTCTCAACCACTGTGCCACCAGGGAAGCCCTATACCTCAATTTTTTTAAAAAAAGCAAATAAAACACAACTTTATAAAAAAAAATTACTGACCACAGCAAATCTTGAAGAACATTTAGCACACCTGGAACTCTCATATATTGTGGGTGAGCATGTAAACTAATTAAACCAACTTGGGAAACTATTTAATAATTTCTTGTAAAGGTAAACATACATCTATCCTCTGACCCAGCAATTCTATTCCTAGATATTCACCCAAAAGCAGTAATGTAAATTCACAGCAAAAGTCCATCAATAAGACAATATATAAACAAACTGTGATAAACTCATAAAAATTGAAAATAAGTGAAAACATGTTGAACTATTTATGCAGTTAACAAAAATATGATACAGAGAAAAAGAAGCCGGGCACAAAAAAAAACACGGAATGTATTATCTAAGTTTAAGAAGTTCAAGAACATGCAGAATCATCTATGATGATAGAAATCAGAGCAGACATCTTTATGTGCTGTGGGAATGGAATGGAAAAAGACATGAGGGAACTTTCTGGAGTAGGGAAATGGTTAAGGTGTTTGCTACATAAATTTCTGTCCAAACTCATGAAATTGTATAATTATGATCAATAATTTTCATTACATATAAATTATGCTTCATTTGAAAAATGGGTATTATCTGAATTATCTCTGCAGTAGAACTAGGGTACCCTTTTAGTTGTTTCTCCATTATTTTTTTTCCCTTTCCTTCTTCTAAAGGAAGCTTGATTTGGTTTTCCTTGCAGCCCTTTTCTTGTCAAAGGCTCACTGCAGTGCCATCTCAATGAATAGGGGACACTGTTCTAAGTCAATCACAATATTATTTCTTCCTTTCCAGCAACTGGTTATGCATGTGTAGGTTACGTAATGCTGGCAGATAAGATGCTAAGTCAATTGACAATTTCCTCGGGAAAAAAAATTCTCTTATTCTTAGTAGACATACAGTTTCATCTTTTTCTCTTTTTAATTAATTGTCCTGTTTGTTCTAGCTGGTACATGATTTGTGGCCATTAGTAATGAAAGCCTGAAGACAAGGTAACATCAAGAAAGACAAAGTAGGAAGATGGGAAAACCTGGGCCTCTCTAATGCCATTTGTTCAATAACTGAGCCTACCCTGAGGGTACTCTATCTGTAGATAACTTTTTGGGTGGATATAAAAGTTCCATATTATTAAAGCTACTTTAACTTGTGTCCTTTTTAACTTGAAGCCACAAGTTCCCTTACTGTTATATCTACCTAGAAATTTTCCTTTTCAGTTTAAACAGAAATGAAATGAAATGATTTTTTGATCCTTAAATGGTAAATGGTTTGCCACAGAAGATAATGAAGAACAAAATTATATCGGCATCAATTTATCAAATAAAAAAAGTATAGGTTAATCAGGTAGTCAATGTTATGATTCAATTGCCTTGACCATCAAAAACCTGCCATTTTGCCAATGGCAAAACATATAATTTCTCTGTTCCTGTATGTTCCAGTACGACAATTAATGATAATACGTTGTAGTATATTCATCAATGATTTAAAATATTAAAGAAGAAAATCTCCAAAGTGCCACAATCCCCTTAAAGATACACACTGTAACATCTTTATAGATTTCCCTGTGATATTATTACATTTACTTGGAATAAGCTAATGTGTATTCTAATGTATTAGTCATTAAGTTCATTTCTAAAATTTTTTCCAACAGTAATGATTAACAAATAAATGATTATTATTTGACACCACCTTTAACTTGACTTTGCAAAACTGTCATATCACAAAATATGTACCTGAAGTCTAAGAAGATTATTAAAAGAAATTTTATCACAGTGCTTCTTAATTATATACTAATTTAATCAGTTGTATGAAGTTAGCTTTCTACAAAGAACTCTCAATTGTTCTGAGACCAAACTATTCTGTCTTTAGAAGAGAACTGATTGGGAAGTTACAAAATAAGCACAGTAGAGTTTAGACAATGCATACAGAGTAGGCAGTTTCACTTTGATTTCTTCCAGTCAATTTCACTTTTTAGTTCTCATGCAAAAGTACCTGAAGTGCTAAAAGAATATTTAAACAATAAAGAGAACCATTTTCACTTGTTTAAGATCTTCATATGATTTACATTAATTTTTCAATTTATAAAATCTTAAGATATATATTTAAGAATTACACTTTCTGCAATGCTTTCTTAAACATCCAAAATGTACCTTCACAGATCATAAGAAGTTTTATTTAGTAGAAATAAAAGAAAGTAGAATATTTGAACAGAATGTATTTTATTTAGGCTTGACATATTTTCCAGTAAGTTAAAGGCACTAAATCTAAAATCACTAACATATGATTATTAGGGCTGAGCAAATTAACTCAACCAACTGACCCTTCTGAAAATACATTCCTTACTGAGGTCTATAAATGTTCGATTGATTTTCCTTTCATTCTCATACACCCTTGAACTTACATGTTCAGAGCAATTCTCACAAAATAACAACAAAAACAACAAAAACCCAAGAGATTGCTTTGTAGCTTTGTGAAAGTTCATAATTCTCTTTTTCCAAGATGTTTTTTCTTTTGATATGAATCCCACTGATCAATGTGGTTTAGTTTTGGTGTTCTGAAAATTGAACTTTCCTGTATTTATATATCACCAAGATTTCCCATAGAATGTTCTTCTACGATAAAACTTTCTTAAAATACTGATAATTTTTCTTTGAGTAGACCAGGAGAGAGGCAGAGAAAGAGAAGGAGGGATGGAAAAGAGAAAGAAGAACTGAAAATAGAAAATAGTACAAATCAGCAGTGAATTAATGTAACCTACAGCCTGTATCTGAATCCACTTCATATTTAACATGAGGTCTTTACAGTATATTGAATAGGTCACTGCTTTTGGGATTTCATATATCAAGAGACAATCTTCTGACAATATATATAAAACCCAAACATTTACATTATAACATCAGAATATAACATATTCTGTATATGGCATGTGATGAACACTGTGAATCAGTGAAGGCAAAAGTCACAACTATAATGTTATAATTGCACAGAAGAAACCAACCAACATGTTGAAAAGACTTGTATTTCCAATCTGATGAATTTCAGAGTACATCGTATATAACTTACAGACCTGCTTTATATGTAGAATGTACCCTAAGTCTTGATAGCACTCTTTGTGATGAATATTATAAAGGAATAAAGGACCTGGTGTACAAGAATGAATCAAAACATTCCAGAAATGAAAAAGTAGCTTCAAACAGAATGTTGTCCATATAACATTCAGTAAGAATGCCTGCGTTCCATCAGAATAAGGGAACTCCTTTATCTAAATAATCAACATATCAGTTTATTTATAACTTTCTCAGATCAAAGTATGCTTCCAAATTTAAGGAAGATGTGTAGACTCCTCTAGAGGCAGGATCAAATTTGCAAAAAATTGAAATACCTTGGGGTTATAGAAGATATCCTTTTACAGTTTCATGTAATTTGTGTTTAGGTCAAAGCCTGGTGTTTCCGAAATGTTTCTAACACAGTGGTTGATGAAAAAATAAGTGCTGCTTAATATTTAACTATAGTTCTCTTACATTCACCTGATATAATTTGAAATATGTTCACCACATAACAGGAAGACTGAGGTGCTTAAAAGTAAATATTATATAAGAATTTCTAGTAGCAGTTAATTTTAAAACACTTTATACTCTCCAAGCACATGGATACGGATAATTAAACTGTAAAAGCGTAAAAGCACACACCTGAAATGCATTATAGAAATGATTTTATTATAGAAATGATTCATTGATTTTTAAAAAGTTACTAGAGAAAAATCTGTAAACCTGTGTTCTGGTCCCTTTGAACAACTTGCCTGCATCTTAGTTTTGGGGCATTTATTTAGTTCTTCCCTGCTTTAGACAAGTCTGTTGTAAGATTTGGACAAATGAATGCTTATGTAAATAATCTGATAATTACAAAATCTACATAAATGAAAAGTATTATTACTGCCACCAAGAATGAGTTCATTACTCATCTAACCAGTAAATTTAGTTTTATACTTTGTGGCAATTGTACCATTCTTGCTGTTAAGTAATAAAGAAATGCAAGTTTATTAAAAGCAAATGAAAAATTCTAACGTCAAATTCAAGGAAAACCTAACAAGACTTATATTCTTATACAAAGAACAAGAGTTGTACCGCCGACTACAGTTCTGTAAATCCAGCAAAACTCTTCTAAGATACTTCAGACTGATGTTTTTTTACATCATTTAAATAAAAGAATCACTAAATCATAAGTTACTCAGGCACTTCTGTAAAAAATTTAAAAAAATATTTCATCTATGTGCATTACTTTCTCTAATTTATATTTCACATTTTATTGCTTTCATAGTCTGATTACAAAAAGTACTATTTTTTATTAAAATAAATCAGACAAATCACTAGTAGGTAAAATAGAAAGTATCCTTGCAATTTTAACCCCAAGGACAATGACAAAAACTTTGGTTTCATATTTTCCCACTTTTTTCTTTGCATATATATAAACTAACATAGAGTATGTTACTGATAATAATCTTTGCTTGTTCATGAAACTTCTTCTCAAATTCAGATTATACTGGTAAATTATTTTTTAACTTTGCTGTATATTTGTATAATCTTTCTGTTTCCGTATATAAAAGGTTATAACATTCTTTAAGAAGTGTGCAATAGTCCATTGAGTGAATATACATTTGCTCACTGGATTTTTGCATTATTTCCAGTATGTGCCATTAAATGCAATGCTACACTCCTTATTCTTGTACATATAATTCTGAACAGTTTTTGAATGTTTTCTAGTTTAATTACTAAGGATCATTACTAAACATCATATATCTTTATATTTAGAAAAGTAAATAATTATCATGGCTCTATTATCCCAAATGATTAGTAAGTTTTAGAGAGGTCAGGGAACATAAAAATTATTGTTGAGCTCCCTTTAAAGCACTTGTACTGTTGACAGTCAGTTGCTGAGGAAGCAGGCAACTCAATCTTTAGATATCAGTGTAGGTTACAGAATGACTTTTTTTTTTTTTAATTTGGAGGAAACCAAGTTATTCTAATCTACAGAATTTCCAGCTCATAATCACAGAGAAAGTAATACTGATTCAGCCTGAGATCAAAATGTTTGCAAATGTTTTTCATTTGTTATAATACTTGCATAACTACCAGCTAGACACCTAAAACTGTTAAATCTAATTTATGGGTGAGTGATCTAAATCTTGGTATAAAAATATAGATTTCACATTTTGCCAACACAACTCATAATAATTCCCCCAGAGAGATGCAGAGTGGTTCTTACTTAAACACTGGACAAAACAAAGACGGCCTCAGTCAAGAAACTCTGAACTTGACGCACATTTAAAAATTGTTTATGGTTGTGCTTCTCCCCCACTCCCAGATTTATGGAGGTATAACTGACAAACTAGAATTGTGTGCATATCTATAATATATAGACTGTGATGATTCGAGATACACATACACACACACACACACACACACACACACAGACACATTGTGAAATGATTACCACAATTAAGCTGACACGTTCATCACCTCACAGTTACCACTTTTGGGGGGAGGGGTGGTGGTGAGAATACTCAAGATCTGCTCTCTGAGCAAAGACCAGACTATTACGGCATCTATAAAAATTATTCTTCCAAAAATGTAAATTAGAAATGTTTCCAAAGCTTTGAAAATTGGAGACTGATGCACTCAGAAGTCACATTTCTTACGTAGTTAAGACTGTGAAAGACTAGTCTTAAGGCTGTAATTGTAAACATTTGCAGTTTATATCTGGCCTTTCCTATATGCCTGTTGTCAGGAAAGGATTTTTAGTCTGTGAATAGTATATATTAAAGAATCAGTGACATTCATTAAGACTACCAACCAATATTTCTGGTTCTTCTTTTGAACACACAGTCAGACTGCATTCCCTGTTCCCTGTGCAATCAGGTGAGGCCATGTGACTTGAACTGCTAATAAAATGGAAACAGAAGTATTACACAGTATTTCTTGAAGAAAGAATTAAAAAGTCTGTTTGTGATTTATTTTCCATCTCCCTTTTCCACCTCCTGCAAAAACAGTGCTTTTGTAATGAATGATGACAGCTCCATCATCTGAAATCCTGTTTTGATGACATCATAGGACAGAAATCCTTCCCCACCAACAGCCGGCAGATGCTGCTTGAGCAAGGATGTGTGCAAGATGAGATTCTGATGTTGCTTATTACTGAAACATAACTAAGTCTGCTCTGTCTCTCTCTGTCTGTCTCTCTGTCTCTGTCTCTGTCTCTGTCTCTGTCTCTCTCTCTCTCTCTCTCTCTCTCTCTATATATATATATATATATATATAAAACCTTGAAGTAAAATAACTATCCATTTGCTATTTCAGAGAGTTGTTGGTTATCATAAATGGGATCAGGGAAAACTTACTCTTTGTGGTTAAAAAAAAAAAAAGTCTTTTAAGTAATGAATTTTATTGTCTTTATAGCCCAGTCCATCTAAAAAACAAGAAAGTAACTGGATATTATTAGCATTTAATAAGCACGTTAGAGATCTATGATTGAAATAAATTACCAATCGGTGTTGTTGTTGTTTTTGCGGTACGCGGGCCTCTCACTGTTGTGGCCTCTCCCATTGCAGAGCACAGGCTCCGGACGCGCAGGCTCAGCGGCAATGGCTCACGGGCCCAGCCGCTCCGCGGCATGTGGGATCTTCCCGGACCGGGCCACGAACCCGTGTCCCCTGCATCGGCAGGCGGACTCTCAACCACTGCGCTACCAGGGACGCCCTACCAATCGGTTTTGTAGTTTAGCCACCCTAACCTGACATGTAGGCAACTCAGCCATAAACAAAACCCAATACGATTAAGTCATCCTCCAACTCCTTGATCACAAGTCCAGAAATTTTGTAACGCATGAAGGTAGGAAGCAACTGGTCTTATTAACACATACATCTACTGGGCCTTGCACAGTGCCTGTGACATAGTAAATGCTAATTAACTTCTGCTCCTGCTTGCTGGTGAAGGTTCCTCTAATTTTCATTATGGTCATGAGTAAAAGAGTAGTATACTTTTTCTGGAAGATCAGTAATTTCAATATTTTCTCACAATTAACTTTACCATGTTTGTTGAGGCCAAGATTCAGCTTTCAAGATTTCAATTAAAATACAGGTTGTTTTTCTATAAACTCTGATGTGAATGCACAGTGTGACATTTTCTAAAGCTTTTCTTTCATTATCACCCAATAACGCTATTAAAAAATAAAAAAAAAAAAAGACTGGTGAAGAACATTTGAAGCAAAAGAAATTACTGTCACAGACTGTCTTACTCTCAGAACATGCCAACCATAGGGACAGAATGGAGAAAACTAGCACCAACTGTGTGCTTACTGTTAGTCACTTGTTTGGGGAAAGTGGTTAATTTAACAACTGCATGTGCATAGTGTACAATGTACTAGGCTTTATTCTCTGCAACTTTCCTGGTACTATTTTACCTGAGCCTCAACAATCACCTTATGAGATACATATTACTAGCATCCTATTTTAAACAGATACTTAAAAGAGGGTCAGTAAATGTTCCAAGCCACTGAGATATTAAGTAATGAGAATTTAAATCAAATGTACCTAACTTATTAGGAATTGTTGCTCGATCTCAAAACCCAAGCTTTTCCACTTTTTCTATGGTGTCACTGAAGGAATCCATCAGCTAATCTCTCAAGGCATTCTCTAGGGTGGTGGTGTTCTACGAGGGTAAGCAATTGCTACTCCATCTGCTTACTTCATTTAATTTTTTTTTATTGGAGTAGAATTGCTTTACAACGTTGTGTTAGTTTCTGCTGTACAATGAAGTGAATCAGCTATATGTATACCTATATCCCCTCCCCTCTTGGACCTCCCTCACCCCACCCCCATTGAGGTCACCACAGAACACCGAGCTGAGCTCCCTGTGCTATACAGCAGGTTCCCACTAGCTATTTATTTTACACATGGTAGAGTATTTATGTCAAACCTAACCTCCCTATTTGTCCCACCCTCCCCTTCCCCCACTGTGTACACATGTCCATTCTCTATGTCTACGTCTCTATTCCTGCCCTACAAATAGGTTCATCTGTACCATTTTTCTAGATTCCACATATATGTGTTAATATACGATATTTGTTTTTCTCTTTCTGACTTACCTCACTCTCTAGGACAGACTCTAGGTCCATCCACATCTCTACAAATGACCCAATTTCGTCCCTTTTTATGGCTGGGTAATATTCCATTGTATATACGACCACATCTTCTTTATCCATTCATCACTTCATTTAATTTTATTTCAACAGTAATTGATGATAGCAATAAAAAGGTAATAAAATATGGATCTCTGCCCTAAGGATCTGGTATTTTAGGAATTACATCCATATAATTGGAAACCAGAATTATATTTTGCTTAAGAAATAAAATGACACATTTCGTGTCTAATTTTTTAAAAAGAGGGTACAAGTAACAATATCTGTTGTACCATATTAGAAGCCCTATAAAATAAAACCTAATGTTTTTGTGGTTGAGAATTCACTATTTTCAGGAAAGACGTAAAACGCCTTCTAACATTATCCCTAGCCTACAAAATAATGCTTCTGCCACACCTGATAATCTCCAAAATACTGCAAAAGAGGATACTGAAAATAAGAGATGTTAACTTGTCCTAAGACATAAAGTCTCATAGCTGAGATTACAACTACAGGGATTTAATATGCACATGATACAGGGCACCTATGGGACTGGAAAAAGTTGATTTCCTGCCACAATAATTGAGGTCTTTGGTTCAGCGCAATCCACGGGCCTATCATCAGAAATTGGAAAGCAGTATTGCTATTGCAAGGTATTATGACCCAAATGATTTTAAAATGATTGGATAACTTTTTAAAAGCCATACAACATTGATTGTTCAGCTATATCTGTAGTGGATGCCACAGAAACCCAAAGAAAAGAGAAAGGGACTCAATTTTTTCGGCTCCATGTCTACAGAATTGTAGAGCCACTGGTTTTTCTACACACAGTATTATGATTAGTATAGTCTCACAAACACAACTTTTCTGATTAAGAAAAATGTTTTCTAAACTAGGTACAGTACAGGTTTGAAATGTTAGAGAAGGGTTTGAAATGGTTATTGTTAGTCATCTTGTTCATTTTAGTTCATTTAAAGTATACATTGCAATGATTTAAGACAGGGTTAGGTCAGAGTAGTGTTAGAAATTTTCACATTTCTCATCTATTAGACTCAAAAATAGACTCTATTAGTCTATTAGACTCATCTATTAGACTCTCATCTATTAGACAAAAAAAGAAATAGAACCTACCTCACATGGTTATTAGGTTTTAGTGAGACAGCAGTTATTCTACAAGCTTATTCATCTACACCGTAATGATTGTGATTATTTTACTATATATCTATTAATATTGCTGCTTGTTTGTTGCTGTTTGTGTAATCTAATTACATAGACTATTACTTCCAGACCAATAATTGTAATAATAGTATATCTCTGTATTGTTCTTAACTTTAATGATAATTTTTTATTGTTTCATCATGGTGTAATTATTATGTTTACTATATTATGTTAATGATGCTATGTTGATTATATTTTGTTACATTATGTTATATAAGGCTACAGGACTGTCCAACTATTTATATTTAATGCCGTTTTAATTTGAAAGTTACATTTGGTCAAAGACTATGTTTATATCCAAAGAGAGTATCATGTTTTTAATCTTTGACCTACTAATATGGGTGAACTATATTAATACATTTCTAAAGTTGGAAATAAGTTTCCATGGTTGGCATCTGTTCATGTGTGCTGCACCCTTCTTTTTTAAGGGCTGCTAGATTTGATTTGGTAATAGAGTGGGAAGAGGAAGCAGAGAGTGGTTGCAGATAAAGTTACAGAGATAGGCTGGGACTGTATCAAATAGTAACTTGATTTTAGGAATTTAAAATCAATTCAGAAGGAATTTAGCATGGACTTTATATTCTATTTTAAGTGAATACTACTTTACACCTTCTCTTCTCTGATACATTATCCTTTCTCCTCTCTCTCGGCTGATGAACTTGCTCATTTGACTGAGAAATAAAAAGCAATCAGAAGAGGAGTTCTTAATGATCCCACTCTAAATCTACAACCTCTCTACATCTGTACTCCACCTTCTCTTACCTAAAAATTAAGGAAAAGTCTCTGCTACTGTCTAAGGCAAATAGAACACTCAAGAGAATTTTTTTTTTACCTATTTCTAAAAGGAATTTGCTATTACAATTATTTTTTTTATCTCTTGCACCATCACTTTTTTTTCCCAACTTTTTAGTTGAAAATTCCCATCAGGCCACTAACATTAAAATTTCTCCCATCTGAAGCAATACCGGCATCAGTAATAACAACAGCAGCAAAGCACAGACTCATGATTCAATTTTCCTCTCCAATACTACTTTATTTCTCTTCTTCCCTTTATAGCAAAAATTTTCCATAAGTTGCTTATATTTGCTATCTGCAATTCCTGATGCTCTAGTCTCTCTTAAACCCATCCATTCCACCTTTTTTTTTTTTATCACTACTCAAAATAGACTACTCTTTAAATTACCATTCCCCTGATATTGCCAGATCTAAAAGCTAATTCTCAATTACCATTTCCTAAAATCTCAGGAGCATTCAAAACAACTGGTTTCTTTTTATTTCTTGAACGATTTCTTCACCTGACTTCGGGAAACCACATGCTCTCTGCCTGCCACTCTATCTGCTCCCTTTCTACCACCATGTTCTCTCTTCATCCTCTTTTGACCTTTAAAGGTTGTACTGCTCCAGAGCTCAATCCTTGGATGTCCTCTCTTCTCTAACTATACTTACTCCCTTCCTAGAGATTTAAGCACTACCCATTAGCCTGTGCTCAGATCTGCCATGGAATTTTCAGATTCATAAACTCAACTGCCACCCAGGCATGTCCACTTGGATGTCTAATATGTATTATAAACACAGCATGCCCCAAATCCAACTCTTGATTTCCACCACCATGTCCCAAGCAAACTAGCTCCTTACTCGGTCTATCCATCTTAATGAAGGGCAACAATATTCATTTAATTGCTCAGGTCTAAAACCTAAAGGGTATTTTTTTAAATTTCTCTCATTTTTCACATCCCATATCCAGCCCATTAGCCATTTCTGTTGTTACTGATTATACTTAAAATACATCTAATCATTTTCACTACCACCAGTACCACCTCATCTCCCTCCTAGAAAATTGTCACAGCCTCTGAAGTGGAGCCCTTCTTTCTACTAGAAGGATGCTGTCTACACAGTACTCACATAGTTTAAAACTGTATGTTAGTTTATTTTACTCCCCTGTTCCACTCAATGGCTTCTAGTCACTCTTAGAATAAAATTCAAAGTCCTCATTAAACTTGGACATGTGTTACATATTCTGATTCCTGGATACCTCTTAGAACTTTTCTTTTCTAGCCGTATTCACCCCTTTTTCTTTTAAATTGGAGAATAGTTGATTTACAATGTTGTGTTAATTTCTGCTGTACAGCAAAGGATGTCAGTTATACATACACATATATCCACTTTCTTTTAGATTCATACAAGAGAATATTACTCAGCCATAAAAAAGAACAAAATAATGCCATCTGCAGTGACATGGATAGACCTAGAGATTGTCATACTGCGTTAAGTAAGTCAGACAAAGACAAATATCATAAAATGTCACTTTCATGTGGAATTTAAAGAAATAGTACAAATGAACCTATTTACAAAACAGAAGTTGAGTCACAGATGTAGCCATATTCACCCTTGATCAAGCTGCTAAAGCTGTAACCTCCTCCTGGATATGCCTCAATACCTACACGCTCTCCTACCTCAGGGTCCTTCTACTTACTCTTTGTTCTGCATGGAACCCTCTTCCCTCTGAATGTTACTCTCTTTTCATTTAAATACCTACTAAATATCAGCTACAGAGAGGCATTCCTTGACACTATGTAAAGAAGCTCTTCCTTTTTTTTTTTTTTTTAATTCTCCCTCCTCAGTTCCTAGAACAATATCTGATATTTCAAAAAGAAACAGCTTCAAAGGAATTAATAAATGTTTGAAGCAAGACAGAATATACAAGGGCCAGTTTGGGAGGTTATTAACATGTCTAGAGGCAGAGTGAGTAAAGGAATGGAGAGAGATTAAAAGAGTGGTTGAGAAAAAAAAAAAAAACTTCTCTTAGAAACAAAGAGTAGATAAATGTAAAATGTAGTCCATTTTCATACCAAAGAAAGTGCAAAACGTAATATGTATACAATTATTTCAGTTTTGTTTACAAAAAAAAAAAGGATAAAGAAAAATTTATTCACCACACTGGGCAAAATGACTTTCATAAGTTACGTAGGACGTCCTTTCTAACTTGTATCACAGTTACTTGGAATAAGTGAGTCACACAAACAAAACATATTTAAATTTGCCGTACTTTATTTCAGAATTTATTTAAATAAATAATATCTGCACATTTAAAAGCTGACTTCCTTAACCAATTAGTATATACAAATTTCAGGTATATATAGGTATTATATACATGAAGAATCTCTGTAGGAATGACTACAGAGTTTTCAAAATGATGTAATATAGACTGCAAAGAGTAAATGATTAATATGTCAAGAATAACTTGATTTTAACTCTGTGTCAATTAGTCATTTAATTTCCCTGAATCTCAATTTCCATATCTGTACAAAATAGAAATAATAATAACTTGGTCTATTTAGTATTTCTGAAACCAAGTAAGTCCAGGTAACTTACGTGGCATATTTGAAAAATACTAAATTATTCTGCATAAATAAAAATTCATTTTACATAAAATTCAGTAAACCCTTTTATGAAAATGAAATTTTGTTAAACTTATCAAAAATTGTAAGTAAATACAAAATTGACAATGAGTTGTTGACCAAATATGATCTAACTACTTAACTATGTTTCCAGAAAGTGCAATTTTTACAGGAGCAAAATGCTGCATTTTCGGTCACCTAAAAAATTGTCAACTTGGGCTTCCCTGATGGTGCAGTGGTTGAGAGTCCGCCTGCCAATGCAGAGGACGCGGGTTCGTGACCCGGTCTGGGAAAATCCCACATGCCACGGAGTGGTTGGGCCCGTGAGCCATGGCCGCTGAGCGCTGTGCGTATGGAGCCTGTGCTCCGCAACAGGAGAGGCCACAACAGTTGAGAGGCCCACGTACCGCAAAAAAAAAAAAAAAAAAAAAAAAAAAAATTGTCAACTTGACTTACAGCATTTACATTTTATTTATTTGCACAATGTTCAGCAAGAAAACATTGGTCTTTCCCCTTTAAAGATCTCATTTATTACTTGTCAAATGGGACAGAGTTCAATACACAATGGTTTTCCCACTGGAGCAGTTTCTTGGCTGAGGTGAGTAAGTATGTCAGGCAGAGTTGGACAGTTAAAGAATTAAAATGTCCTAAAGAGCACAGCAGCAAAAAATTGAGATATGGCTCCTAGAGCATTTAAATACTAAAAAAAACAACAGGTATTATTATTTTAAAAAATATTTACTTGGCTCAGAGTAGGGATGATAGTGGGACTGAAGAGCACTGCTAGAGGACAGAAATAACTGGCAAATTTTCCCTTGAAGTTAAGGAGAGCTTAAGAAATGGAAAGCTTGGGAAGCTGTGTGACTTATTAGCAGCTTAAGTGGTAAGGTGGCTGGACGAGGGACAGGGTGTTAGCAGTCGGTAGAGGCACAAACATTTCTGTAACAGGCTCTATCAGAAAGGCCTCAAGAAGCAGCTGTGTCAGCAAGGAACGAATCCCACTTTGTTTCGATTTCTTTTATGAAATTCCAAACATCAAAACATTATTAAGATGCATAAAAAATGAAGAAACAAATAAGGATCTTCTTCCTATAATCTGCAAAAATGCTGACCAAACAAGGGTTTTTTTGTTTGTTTGTTCGGGTGGGTGGGGTGTTTTGTTTTGTTTTGGTTTTTGCCGGCTAAGCCATTAGAGGCGGTTCCAGTATTATGCTGAATTTTTGTCTGAGCAGTGTTTGAGACAGTGTTACATAGAATGTGACAGCCACACAAATTAACAATAAATCCCCCAATCATTTCTCCTTTATTCAATAATATTACTAAAAATTAGTCTGATTGATTAATGGTAAGATTAATAACATCTTCATCATTTACCTCATATCTGGGAAGAAGGAAAAGGTGAAATAATGAACCAATATAGGTCACTGACTTATTTTTCTTTGCATGATGATATGCAGGTTCAATTTTTTATGTTTCTTACTATAACATTTTAATGTAACACTTTATAGGTTATTATTAAACTTCTAAAAATGGGGATGCTAAAGAATATTCTTGGCATGGAAATAATAAATGTGACTATTTGTATAGAATCTGGGATTTACCCTTCCTCATTCTTTGAAAATTTCTTGACAATAACCACATGGGAAATTTTTCCAAGACCTCGACCAATCAGTTCCATCCCTCCTCATCTCCAAACATCTCCTGTGTATAAACTCAGTCATCTACTTCTACGGTCATGTCCTAGATCTCGTCCTCACCGATGGCTGACCTACTCAACAATATGGGCTTCACACATTCTTCTCTCTCATACCGTCCCTAACCATTTACTTCTCTTCCTCAATTCCACTTCTTCATTCACATCATCTAATACCGACTCCAGTAATAATGTACATCACCATGACCTCCTACCTATTGGCTCTACCATTTTTCACTCTCGATTATTCTCCTCACTTATCACTTTTACCTACCCTGGATAACAGGACTCATATTTGTTAGTATATTGATTTCCCTAATGTAGAAAACTGAAGCTTGGAAGGGTTTAAATATCTTTCCCAAAGTTCAAAATGAGACTTTTTCAACTGCAAAATCTCGACTCTTTCTTTTTAACCATTCCAACACAGCTCAAGAATGACAAATACTTAGTTAGATCAGTGGTTGTCAAGCCTGGGTGCACAGTAGAATTACCTGGGGACTTTTTGAATATGCCTTTGCTCTAACTGTCTTGTCCTGTTCATCTTCACACCCACCTCTCTCCTAATCCCCACTTGCAATTTTTTTCTTGACGTTCTTAATTTTGCTGTTGTTTTCAGATCTCTTGGAAAACCTGGCAAGGTCTGTAAGCCTCCTCAACAGACAAAACTCACGGACACAAAGGGTCGCCTACAACTTCAAAGGACTCGAGCAATCTGAAACCTATACCATGAAGACAAGTTAAGAACTCACAATTATTTCCCAGGATGAATCCAGGTCTTGTGGGTCCTTATACATTATGCAATATTAGGAGCCCATCTTAAGAAAAATGATTCAAAATTACAAACATACAATTAGTATTAAGACCTTGGAGACCAGTATGAGAGAACCTTCAGCATGAACTTCATTAGATTCATGGTTATTCCCTTTCTGATTGTATCATGTTACTTTCCAAGCTTGACCTTTTTATTAAAAAAAAAGAAAAACAAACAAACAAACCTTAGTGATTTGGGTAAACTAAGTAATGAATCAGAGTCATTTAGCCTGGAAGGCACTATGACTCAGAGTTTCTGGCAAGCTAAATTTGGGGAAAACTTCTAATCCCTACTCACATTGTACTTTGATGACTCAATGTCATATTTCTTTATGTATTGTTGATCTTTTAATTTGCCATTTAAGTAGTTCCAAGGAAAGGTAAAAATATAATGGATAAATCTAAACAGTATTAAAAGTAACATGACTAAGTATATTCCTAAATAGAGAAGCAACTCTTCAGTATTTTTTTTTCATGGAAAATGACTCAGGAATTACTGCACATAAAATGCTACCATCCTTGGCCCCAGTGATCATGAGTCCTTATCCACTGCTAAATCCTATCCAGGTTGTAGCAAAATATTTTGCATCTGCCGCTTACAATTTATGTCTGTACTACTATTCTAGCTCAGGCCCTTGCCAGGGAAACAGGCAATAACCTTACTGTTGATCTCTCCACCTCCAGTTTCTTTAGTCAGTATTTTATCTTTCATCATCTAAATGACTTATTCAAAAGCTGCTTTCTTAGTACATAAGTACATCTTTGATGTTACCATTACCTATTTAGCAACTCCTTATTACATTATTAAAAAAGACGTCTCTATAATGTGTATTCAGTGTTTACCATATGCTTGACACTTGTCATGCATTTCTTTATTATTCATGTCAAAATCATGAAGTAGATATTTTTTATTATCCTTATTTTACAGATTAGAAAACTGAGTCTTAGAAGCTGCTTGACTACAAGTTTGTGGCAGCAGTAAGTACAATGACCAGGAATTAAACAAGGAAGGTCTGTTTTCCTTTCAAGACCTTGTGCTTAACCGTTATGTTATACATTGAAAACTGAGTATCAAATACTTACCTTCACTTTACCTTCCCAAACCTGTTTCCCACAGTACAACATCATAGTGCTTCCACTGACGCCAAATTGAACTACTCCATGTTCACCATCCTTATCCTACTCTGCTCCATCTTTAGGACTTTGTCCAACTTTGTCCGGGAATTTCTATTATTCTTTCTCCTCATATTCAAATGCTACATGTTCTTGAGAACCCACAACAAATTCCAGGTGCTCCATTTCCTGTTTCACTTCTAAAAGTAAAGCCTCCTTTCTCTGAACTGCCTTAGCCTTTTTATCTAGTCTACATACCTGATCAATATCAATTTTTTATCTTACACCTTAATGTTGCCCTTGATTGTATATTACACTTTGCTTGTTAATATCCTATGTGAGCTCCTAGAAGGCAGAAACGTTCCTCTGATTTATCTCTGTGTGCCTCAAAGCACACAGTACCTTCTCCCTAGTAGATGTTTGATAAATATTGTTCAAAGAATGGGTGCAACATAGACATGTTTATTTTACTCTCTAAACCTTACAATATTAACTTCCACTGGCAAAAATCCAAGATGTGTCCAATGTCTTCATGGGCTCTTATGTCCAAGTGCTATAATCATTTAACTATAGAGATCATTTGTTATTCATAGTTCCACAGAACAGTAACCATTATTTCCTGTCTTTTGCAAGTATTCCAGGGTTCATTCTACTACCTACTATCATTATCACTCACTCACCACTAACTGAGGCACAATACGAGAAAGCCAGGACCCAATGCAATATAGGTAATAATACTGCAGTTTAGAGATTGCCTTCAGGTTATAATTCAGCATTATAGGAAACCTAGGGAACGCTGAGCATTTCAAGAGCTCAGCTTAGTTAGGTTCTGACTGGGTTAGAGGAAGCAATACAATACAATAAAATAAAATGATAATGTGCAAAGACTTGTAATGATAGGTGCATTATGGTCCTGCTTTTACTCCCGACTTCTGGCATTTGAATCTAAAACCATGAAATTTAATTTATATATTTGGTGAGAAATGGTAGGTAACAATCCTCTTCCAATAGTATTTCAGCCTCTAGTGGATTCTGAGTCATCTAGATGTTCTGAAAATTAGCAATGTGTTTTTTTAGCTCTGGATCTAGTGTGATTTCCAAGGTTTCTGTTATCTAGCCTTAATTTCTTACCTCAGAGCAGATTTTAGAATTTGCCATGCTTAAACCAAAGTTTTGCGTGGCCGTTTGAAAAGTTCTTGATATGTTTTGAGCTTCAAATAATTTTAAACTTCTAAACTGTTCCCAAAACATAGTACAAATTAAGTGCCTCTTAAACCAAAATTCTAGCCAGTTCTTCAAGTCAATTCAAACAGGGAGCTCCATATGAGTTTCTAAACGTAATTCAAACCAATCTACATTCTGAATTCACCTACTGACACAAAACAGTCTTTTGTTTATCATTTGTATATTATCATATGAATGCTATCACTTGTAAATAATATATTTTTCGAAATTATGGTAAGTCACAAAGCAATATTAAATGCCATATGCAGTCTTAAATATTCTTATAATAATAGATGTTATAGTAACAAATGGAATAGAAATTGGTTAATATTAATGATTTCAGTCTGATTATAAAACAGAATCACATTTTGTATATTATCATTCAAAATGTCATACTGTATCATATAATTGATTACTTTTTCTTGAAAACTGTATATAATGAGCTGAAATTAATATATTAATGTTATAGGGCTATAGCTAAATCCTTAAGTTGAAATTTGAAAGATTCATTATACTGGTAAATGTTGTTATTTTTATTTTTTTTATTTATTTATTTTTTTATTTTATTTATTTTTTTTTTTATTTTATTTTTTTTTTTTTTTTGCGGTATGTGGGCCTCTCACTGTTGTGGCCTCTCCCATTGTGGAGCACAGGCTCCGGACGAGCAGGCCCAACGGCCATGGCTCACGGGCCCAGCCGCTCCACGGCATGTGGGATCTTCCCAGACCGGGGCACGAACCCGTATCCCCTGCATCGGCAGGCGGACTCTCAACCACTGCGCCACCAGGGAAGCCCAAATGTTGTTATTTTTATATTAAAACTTGTTCTACTATTTGACATCTTTCAATAGAAATATTAAGTAAATATTTACAACTTTCAAGAATAAGTGTATTTTATCTTAGATTCTGTGACCAGTAAGTAAAAGGTGTTACAGGGACCAAATAATAATTTTATTAAAATTAGACAATGACAACATTAGCATATGACATCCAGCCACTGATGAGAAAAAGGACGATTCTGTAAGGATATAAGAATCTCATCACTGCACAGCCAACACCTGACAAGCTTTATCCTCTCTTATTTGTGCTTACATAGAAAGGTGACATGACAAATATGACAATAATAGCTACAAGTTAAATAATTATTCTATGTCTTATACACTGTTTTAATGCTTCTCTTATGTTAATTCCTTTAAGCCTTGCCAACTCTACATATGTTTATTATTGGTTCCCATTTTACAAATGAGGAAATAAAGGTAGAGTTAGATGAAGTAAGATGTCCCAAATTTCACATGCTATTAGTGGTGGAACTGGAATTTAAACCCAGGTAATCTACCTTCAGAGACCATGCCTAAATTCTCTACATCCCAAAGAGAAGGGCTACGCCCGAATGCCAGGGGAAAGTGGCTTCCTTCACCCAGAAGTAGTTGTAACTTCTAAAAGGCCCCAAGGTCTCCAGGTCCTACAGCTGAATTTCCCTAAGATGGCTGTAAACAGAGGCTACTTAAGCTCAAACTCACCAATGCCCAAGCCATCTGTTTATACATGACTGTTCCCATCCTGCCCCAAATAAAGGGAGGACATGGGGGAAAGAGAACAATTACCATCCCTCCTTGGGAACACAGGGTGTCCAGTTCTGCTCTGGAGGACTTGGCAGAATGCCAAGACATCAGTACCTGTGTACCTACTGCTTCATTTTGCCCTTCCTTTCCCTTCCTTTTCTTCTTCAATTGTAGTAAGAATACTTGAGATGAAATCTATTCAACAAATCTTTAAGTGTATAATTCAATGTTGTCAATTATAGGTACAATGCTGTACAGCGGATCTCTAGAACTTGTTCATCTTGTATAACTAAAATTTTATACCCATTGAACAGTGTTTGGGTCCTCCCACAACTCATATGTGAAATCCTAAGCCCCACTGTGATCATATTAAGAGATGAGGCTTTGAGAAGGTGACTAGGTCTTAAAGAGCCCTCATCAATAGGATTAGTGCCCTTATAAAAACTGCAGAGCTTTTTCTGCCATGTGAGGACACAATAAGAAGACAGCCACCCACGAACCAAGTAAGTACACGCTCACCAGACACCAAATCTGAAAGTACCTTGATTGTGTGTACTTTCCAGCCTCCAAAAGTGTGAGGAAAAAAAAGTTTTGGCTGTTTATGAGCTACCTAGTCTATGGTATTTCTGTTATAAGGTCATAGCAGACAAAGACAAAGAGCAACTCATCATCTTCCTCTTTCCTGCTGCTTTTTTTAGCCTGTGTGTTACCACCAGCTTCAAAGGAGTGACTCTGGTGTTACTCTGAGTCCTTAGCAAAGCTGTTCTCACCATCAGATTAGTTTAGCAAACAATCTTGGCTGCCAGTGGCAAAATGGGAAAAATAACTACCTTATTATGACCGTGTCTGATCATACTTTCTTAGTTTTCTTCAGTCACTACTCATTATATTCTTTCCTCAGCCATTAAATGCTATTTCTTTGCTTTGGACTCTTCCCTTCTTGCTGTATAATGGTTCCATAGCCAATGAAGTACATACCCCAGCTTTGATTCTGCCCATTGTTAGTAATTCTCATCCTCTAATCCCCAATCTAAATCTTTTCGTAGCTCTAGATCGTTTATCTGTTAGATTGAACCATATAAAAATCACTGATACTTTAATTTCTCCTAGAAAATAGCAATATCATATGGTAAATATTATATGATAAATCATTGCATGTTTGTTTGTTACTTTGGATATCTCAAAATATCTAAAACTCATGCTCATGACCAAATCCATAGTTCTCCTTCTCAAAAAAAACTTATCTCCCAGTGATTCATTTCTTAATGAACAGCACCATTATCCATCCAGTTGTGTGCACTAAAAACTAAGTATTTTTCCATGACCTCTATCTCAATATGCAGGTCCAACCCATCAAAAGCTCCCACCTATTTTACATCTTGCAAATATCATTTAAAAACTTCCACTCCTTGGAATACTTATTATCAGTATCCTAGATCAGGTACACTTCATTTTTTTAGATTGAGAGCACTAGCCTATTAGCCTAACAGACCTGATTCCAATCTTTCTCCCCATGGGATTCAGAGACATATTTCTAAAATGCAAATTTGATCTTTTAACCACCCAACTCCCATCCCCAGCATGGTACTGTGTATAGCCCACTCTGCCAGTCTCTCATCCTTGTCCACTATACTCGAGCCACTATGCCTTCTTTCAGTTTATACAGTTAAATCCTATCGCCTTCCACAGGATCTCTGCAAATGCTGCTGCCTCTATTTAGAGCATCATCTCCTCCTGGCCCTCTCTGTTCTTTTCACCTAGTTAACACACATTCATCTGTTAGTTCCCATCCTCCTGACTGTCCACCTTGCTTCCTCCAAGTTTACTTCAGGCAGCTTTGCTTAATGCTAGTAAGGGACAGTGTTACTCTCCCTTGGAGCATGTGTACAAGGCTACACTGAAACAATCGTGATTTTTTTTTAGTACATGTCCTTTCTCACTAGAGTCCAAGTGCCATGAAAAAAATAACTATGTTAATTTTTGGTTCCCATAGTGCCCCATGCTCTTAAGGACAAGGTTAGTGCCTAGTATAGAGTAGATAGTCAAAAGTATTTTTTGAAGGAGAAAATAATTCAAGTATGCAAAAATTAGGACAAAGTTGGCTGGCTCTTTCTATGCATTAAAGTTCTGTCCACAACTCACTGCTAGTTTTCAGACCTACTCTAAACAGGTCAATTCACCAAACAGATGACTAATTTCTCTTCTAAAATTCTCACTATATTAATATCTGAAGGACATGAGTATAATTTTCACACACTCAAAAATATACACTTTTGGTTCTGCTTTTGTTTTCCCTAACAATTGTCTCTCCCAACCATAGCTACAAGAGTCCAAATATGTTTCCTCTCTTAGGATATAAGCTTTCATTTGTAGTAAACAAGATATCAAATTACTTTTCTTTATATCACTGATAAGTTATGTGAACAAAATAAGACATATGCCATCTATAATCCTATATGTGGTATCTCTAATATTAAATTTAAATCCCTTTTTATTTCATTGAAAGGTTATATACTAAAGAATAAATCATTATGAATATTAATACTGATTTTAATACCCTACAATTATCATTGCTACATACATTTGCATAAGTCAAGATTTCCAAAGGAGAGACAAAAAACCCATATGTTGGTTGTACTGAACCCACCAATGTATAGGAAGGGACTCTGTGAGATGCAAGTTAAAGATGTTTATAGCAGAGGGAGGAAGGGCAACCATTACGTCACCTACTTTCTTTTCTTGCTAAAGCAGCATTGCTCCCCCTGGTGTAATTTCTAGTGCTCTTTATTTCTGGTCCAGTTTTACATGACTTAGGCAGTAAGGCTGGTGCAACTTTCCTAGAGAGATAATTTCCTACAGTTTAATAGGCTTCTTTATTAGGATGCTTTTCCCTGTTGATCAGCCACTGTATATATTCATTACATAATTTCTTTCCACTACGTATGGTCATTATCTAAGAGGAAAATGTGCAAAGTTCTAATTCATAATGTTTAGGATAAAAAGTAATAAATTACTATTATTAGTAGTAGAAGTATTATCATTAGGAAATTATCTAAATGAATTCAATGGGCTTGACTTTACATTAGTACTCTGTACTAATACTGTGTTTTCATAAATATACAGTGGTGGGAGAACATTAAATATTATGATTCCAAAAAAAATTGTATTTTCCTACAGAGTAAGGTTATGAGAATGAAGTTGAATACCTCAAAGAAGAAATAAAATGTTAGTGGATACAAATGTGTCAATAACATATGCTGAGGAAAAATCAACTTAATTGCATAGGGAGATGTAATTCTTTATCATTTCATCTTGTTAAAATAATACTACTTTCATTTTTCCTGACTAATCAGTATTCTTTTGAAATCTGTTTGTTAACTGACTCCTTTGAGCAGAACAGAGTTAGAATTATGGATTTATGGCACAGTGGTGAACCACAATCAAAGGTATGACCACAAATCAGCAAGTTTTCCATTTACTGCACTGCGTTTAAATATCAATCCAATAGCACATTGCCTGAAACACAAATAAGCATCTCCCTGTTCAGGAGAACATAAAGCTGACTATACAAATGATTCTGGTCAGTGAAAGAGTGGAGTACTAGATAAAGAAACAAAGATGTTAGACAGCAGGAACACGATTTATGATCAGTGTAAGTACTTTGAATAATGGGATGGTTCACCTTTACAAGTGCTTTAGAGGCACTGCAATGTGATAAAAGTATATTAAGAACACATATCCAAGTCGATATAGAATCTCAGAGGAAACGATTTTTTTTATAGCTGCACAACTTCTAATATAAACTATATTATGGTACATGTTACACAGCTGTGCCTTTTGTAAATATCTAGGTATCAATATTAAAAATTTTATTTTAGTTATCTTATATTTCAGTGTTTTGACATTAAATTTTTAAAGTATATCAGTGAATTTTACTAAAGCACATTGTATCAATAATTATAATTGCAGTCGTTTGTTTCATGGTTGGAAGGCAGGTTCTGATCATTTCTTAATCAACTTTGTAAACCTCTGCCACGTACTTAGTAAGAAATTATCCTTTGAACTGTTTTATCCTAGGGCTATGCTCCAAATTATAATTACATCACTCAAAACTGTCCTTTAATTTGCAGCTGTATAGTAATTTTCATCAGGAGGGCCTATAGATGATACAATAGAAATGTGAATCTAAGTTTTCCAAAAATTTTATAAAAAACAAGTTAAAGAATAAGGTGTTCTTGTTTGAAGTAAGTAGTTAAGGTTAACAACTTTGACCTCTCATCAAAATCCGCTGAACAATTTCAAAACAGTATAGGCAAGGTAAAATTGTCAAGATGCTAAATTTGAGCTAACACCAGCCTTTTAAACATATTTTACCAAAGGTCTTGGGAAACCAACATCCTATAGTAAATATCAAGATGACCAACTCTTCCAGTTTGGAAGACTAATCTGGTGGGGGATGTGCAGAGAAAGAAATGAGGGAGGACTTCTCCAAGTATAAGCCTCTCCAACTCCTTCAGTTACAGGCTCTTCATGGATGATCAACTAAATTTTGTATCTTCTTAGATATTAATAATATGGTTTGAAATGTCACTAAGTAAACAAAAAAAACAATTTGTGGAGAGTCCCTGTCTTTACACATTTTAGCTCTTAAGGGATTGAATGTTACCCTAAACAACATATTACTTATAATGTCTTATTCTAGATGAGACACAGAATTAAATCATGTATGTTTTATCAAATACTTTCACAAGCATCATATTGTTTGATTTTTACCACACTGTTGACAATTTAGTCAGTTTGTCAGTCAACGTGTACTTACTGAACACTTACTTTTTACCTGGTGACATGCTAGGTCTGAGACCTTCACTGATAAACAAAACATGATTTCATGGAGTTTAGGGTCTAGTTGGGAAAATGTGCAACAGAGAAATAATTATAGGTATTTAAATGATATCAAGCTTGCAAGATGCTGCAAAAAAGAAGAAAGAACACAGCAAATGAAGGAAATAAAGCTCAACCATATTTCCTTATTTCCCCAAGGAAATATATCCAAGAAAGTCTTGATCTAGAGCTCAAACTTAAGCATACAGATTTAGTCTCCCATATATATTACATAACACCTAGAGTCTCTGACACCATCTCACAGTGGTATGCCCTCATGCCAAGGGTGAAACATCAACCAATCAGGGGATCAAGGGAAAATCACTCATTCACACTTTTTTCAGTCTCTTCCTACAGCTGCCACCACAATCATAATACCTATTTAAAAAAAAAAAAAACAACTGTATGTTGCTAATATATTATGGTTATATTTGAAAACAGTACCAATTTCTCAACACATCTTGTTATACTTAGGAATTATGTAGAAGAAAAACTTTCCTGAGCCACAGACACTTAAATTTTGTGAAAACCGGTGCTATTCATTTCACATCCCCTGTAGTTACTTCCAGGGTTTCTAAGAGGTACTTGGTGAATTGTAGGCATTTCAATACAACTGAGTGAAAGAAAGAATAAATTAGATTGTAAGAAGGAAAAACATAAGACAAAAGATTGTTTGCCAAGAGAATACCTTCAAGATGGCGGAGGACTAAGACATGGAGATCACCTTCCTCCCCACAAATACATAAGAAATACATCTACATGTGGAACAGCTCCTACAGAACACCTACTGAACGCTGGCAGAAGAACTCAGATGTCCCAAAAGGCAAGAAACTCCCCACGTACCTGGGTATGGCAAAAGAAAAAACAGACAAAAGAATAGGGATGGGACCTGCCCCAGTGGGAGGGAGCTGTGAAGGAGGAAAGGTTTCCACACACTAGGAAGCCCCTTTGCAGGCGGAGACTGCAGGTGGCGGAGGGGGGAGCTTTGGAGCCGCGGAGGAGAGCGCAGCAACAGGGGTGCGGAGGGCAGAGCGGGGAGATTCCTGCACAGAGGATCGGGGCCAACCGGCACTCACCAGCCTGAGAGCCTTGTCTGCTCACCTGCTGGGGCATGTGGGGCTGGGAGCTGAGGCTCGGGCTTCGAAGGTCGGATCCCAGGGAGAGGACCGGGGTTGGCTGCGTGAACACAGCCTGAAGGGACTAGTGCACCACAGCTAGCTGAGAGGGAGTCTGGAAAAAAGTCTGGACCTGGCTAAGAGGCAAGAGACCATTGTTTCGGGGTGCGTGAGGAGAGGGGATTCAGAGCACCGCCTAAACGAGCTCCAGACACAGGCGTGAGCTGTGGCTATCAGCGCAGACCCAAGAGAAGGGCATGAAATGCTAAGGCTGCTGCTGCTGCCACCAAGAAGCCTATGTGCGAGCACAGGTCACTATCCACAGCTCCTCTCCCAGGAGGCTGTGCAGCATGCACTGCCAGGGTCCCGAGATCCAGGGACAACTTCCCCGGAAGAACACACGTCATGACTCAGGCTGTTGCAACGTCATGCTGGCCTCTGCCTCTGCAGGCTTGTCCCACATTCCATACCCCTCCCCCCACCCTGGCCTGAGTGAGCCAGATCCCCCTAATCAGCTGCTATTTTAACCCCGTCCTCTCTGAGTGGGGAACAGACGCCGTCAGGTGACCTACACTCAGAGGCAGGGCCAAATCCAAAACTGAACCCCAGGAGCTGTGCGAACAAAGAGAAAGGGAAATCTCTCCATTCAGCCTCAGGAGCAGTGGATTAAATCTCCACATTCAAATTGATGTACCCTGCATCTGTGGAATACGTGAATAGACAACAAATCACCCCAAAATTGAGGCAGTGGACGTTGGGAGCAATTGGAGACTTGGGGTTGGCTTTCTGCATCTAATTTGTTTCTGGTCTTATGTTTACCTTTTAGTATTTAGAGCTTATTATCATTGGTAGATTTGTGTATTAATTTGGTTGCTCTCTTGCGTTATTTATATATATATATTTTTTTCCTTTTTCTCTGTTTGTGAGTATGTATGTGTATACTTCTTTGTGTGAGTTGTCTGTATAGCTTTGCTTTTAACATTTGTCCCAGGGTTGTGTCTGTACTTTTTTTGTTTTTTTTTTAGTATAATTTCTAGCACTTGTTTTCATTGGTGGATTTGTTTTCTGATTTCATTGCTCTCTTCTTTCTTTCTTTCATTTGTTTATTTTTTATTTTTTTAATTTTAATAATATATTTTTTATTTTAATAACCTTATTTAATTTTATTTTTCTTTCTTTCTTTCTTTTTCTTTCTGCCTTTTCCTCTGAGCTGTGTGGCTGACAGGCTCCTGGTGCTCTGGCTGGATGTGAGGTCTAAGCTGCTGAGATGGGAGAGGTGAGTTTTAGGACATTGGTCCGCCAGAGACCTCTAGGCCCCACGTAATATCAAATGGCGAAAGCTCTCTCAGAGATCTCCATCTCAACAGGAAGACCCAGCTGCACTCAAAGACCAACAAGCTACAGTGCAGGACACCCTATGCCACACAACTAGCAAGACAGGAACACAACCCCATCCATTAGCACAGAGGCTGCCAAAAATCATAATAAGTTCACAGATACCGCAAAACACACTACCAAAAATGGTTCTGCCCACCAGAAAGACAAGATCCAGCCTCATCCACCAGAAAACAGGTGCCAGTCCCCTCAACCAGGAAGGCTACACAACCCACTGAACGAACATTACCCACTGGGGACAGACACCAAAAACAACGGGAACTATGAACCTGCAGCCTGCAAAAAGGAGACCCCAAACACAGTAAGTAAAGCAAAATGAAAAGGCACAGAAATACACATAGATGAAGGAGCAAGGTAAAAACCCACCAAACCAAACAAGTGAAGAGGAAATAGGCAGTCTACCTGAAAAAGAATTCAGAATAATGACAGTAAAGATGATCCAAAACCTTGGAAATACATGGAGAAAATACAACAAACATTTAACAAGGACCAAGAAGAACTAAAGAGCAAACAAACAATGATGAACAACACAATAAATAAAATTTAAAATTCTCTAAAAGGAATCAATAGCAGAATAACTGAGGCAGAAGAACTGATAAGTGACCAGGAAGATAAATTATTGGAAGTAAATACCGCAGAGCAGAATAAAGAAAAAAGAACGAAAAGAATTTGAGGACAGTCTCAGAGACCTCTGGGACAACATTAAATGCACCAACATTTGAATTATAGGGGTCCCAGAAGACGAAGAGAAAAAAAATGTACTGAGAAAATATTTGAAGAGATAATAGTTGAAAACTTCCCTAATACGGGAAAGGAAATAGTGAATCAAGTTGAGGAAGCACAGAGAGTCCTATAGAGGACAAATCTAAGGAGAAACAACAAGACACATATGAATCAAACTATGGAAAACTAAACATAAAGAAAAAATATTAAAAGCAGCAAGGGTAAAGCAACAAATAATATACAAGGGAATCCCCATAAGGTTAACAGCTGATCTTTCAGCAGAAACTCTGTGAGCCAGAAGGGACTGGAAGGACATACTTAAGGTGATGAAAGGGAAAAAGCTACAACCAAGATTACTCTACCCAGCAAGGATCTCATTCAGATTCGACAGAAAAATTAAAACCTTTGCAGACAAGCAAAAGCTAAGAGAATTCAGCACCACCAAACCAGCTTTACAACAAATGCTAAAGGAACTTCACTAGGCTGGAAACAATAGAAGGAAAAGACTTACAATAACAAACCCACAACAATTAAAAAAATGGTAATAGGAACACACATATGGATAACTACCTTAAATATAAACAGATTAAATGCTCCAACCAAAAGACAGACTGGCTAAATGGATACAAAAACAAGACCTGTATATATGCTATCTACAAGAGACCCACTTCAGACCTAGGGATACACACAGACTGAAAGTGAGGAGATGGAAAAAAGATATTCCACGCAAAAAGGAAATCAAAAGAAAGGTGGAGTAGCAATTCTCATATCAGACAAAATAGACTTTAAAACAAAGACTATTACAAGAGACAAAGAAGGACATTACATAATGATCAAGGGATCAATCCAAGAAGAAGCTGTAACAATTGTAAATATTTATGCACCCAACAGAGGAGCACCTCAATACATAAGGCAAATGCTAACAGCCATAAAAGGGGAAATAGACAGTAACACAATCATAGTAGGGTACTTAACACCCCACGTTCACCAATGGACAGATCATCCAAAATGGAAATAAATAAGGAAACGCAAGCTTTAAATGATACATTAAACAAGATGAACTTAATTGATATTTATAGGTCATTGCATCCAAAACCAACAGAATATATTTTCTTCTCAAGTGCTCATGGAACATTCTCCATGATAGATCATATTTCGTGTCACCAATGAAGCCTTGGTAAATTAAAGAAAACTGAAATCTTATGAAGTATCTTTTCCAACCACAGCACTATGAGACTACACATCAACTACAGGAAAAAATCTTTGAAAAATACAAACACATGGAGGCTAAACAATACAGTACTAAAAAACGAAGATATCACTGAAGAAATCAAAGAGGAAATCAAAAAATACGTAGAAACAAATGACAATGAATACATGACAACCCAAAACCTATGGGATGCAGCAAAAGCAGTTCTAAGAGGGAAGTTTATAGCAGTACAATTCTACCTTAAGAAACAAGAAACATCTCAAATAAACAACCTAACCTTACACCTAAAGCAATTAGAGAAAGAAGAACAAAAAAAAACCCAAGTTAGCAGAAGGAAAGAAATCATAAAGACCAGATCAGAAATAAAGGATAAACAAATGAAGGAAACAATAGCTAAGATCAAGAAAACTAAAAGCTGGTTCTTTGAGAAGATAAACAAAATACATAAACCATTAGCCAGACTCATTAAGAAAAAAAGGGAGAAGACTCAAATCAATAGAATTAGAAATGAACCAGGAGAAGTAACAACTGACACTGCTGAAATAGAAAGGATCATGAGAGATTACTACAAGCAATTATATGCCAATAAAATGGACAACCTGGAAGAAATGGATAATTTCTTAGAAAAGTACAACCTCCCAAGACTGAACCACGAAGAAATAGAAAATATAAACAGACCAATCACAAGCACTGAAATTGAAACTGTGATTAAAAATCTTCCGACAAACAAAAGCCCAGCACCAGATGGCTTCACAAGCGAATTCTATCAAACATTTAGAGAAGAGCTAACACCTATCCTTCTCAAACACTTCCAAAACATAGCAGAGGGAGGAACACTACCAAACTCATTCTACGAGGCCACCATCACCCTGATACCAAAACCAGACCAATGTCACGAAGAAAGAAAACGATAGACCAATATCACTAATGAACACAGATGCAAAAATCCTCAACAATATACGAGTAAACAGAATCCAACAGCACATTAAAAGGATCATACACCATGATCAAGTGGGGTTTATCCCAGGAATGCAAGGATTCTTCAATAGACACAAATCAAACATTGTGATAAACCATATTAACAAACTGAAGGAGAAAACCATATGATCATCTCAATAGACACAGAAAAAGCTTTCAACAAAATTCAACACCCATTTATGATAAAAACTCACCAGAAAGTAGGCAAAGAGGGAACTTACCTCAACATAATAAAGGCCACATATGACAAACCCACTGCCAACATCATTCTAAATGGTGAAAAACTGAAACCATTTCCACTAAGATCAGGAAGAAGACAAGGTTGACCACTTTCACCACTATTATACAACATAGTTTTGGAAGTTTTAGCCACAGCAATCAGAGAAGAAAAAGAGATAAAAGGAATCCAAGTTGGAAAAGAAGAAGTAAAACTTTCACTGTTTGCAGGTAACGTGATACCATACATAGAGAATCCCAAAGATGCTACCAGAAAACTACTAGAGCTAATCAATGAATTTGGTAAAGTAGCAGTATATAAAATTAATGCACAGAAATCTCTTGCATTTCTATACACTAATGATGAAAAATCTGAAAGAGAAATTAAGGAAACACTCCCATTTACCATTGCAACAAAAAGAATAAAATACCTAGGAATAAACCTACCTAAGGAGACAAGAGACCTGTATACAGAAAACTATAAGACACTGTTGAAAGAAATTAAACATGATACAAACAGATGAAGAGATATACCATGTTCTTGGATTGTAAGAACAAACAATGTGAAAATGACTATACTACCGAAAGCAATCTACAGATTCAATTCAATCCCTATCAAACTACCAATGGCATTTTTCACAGAACCACAAAAAAAATTTCACAATTTGTATGGAAACACAAAAGACCCCAAAGAGCCAAAGCATTCTTGAGAAAGAAAAACGGAGCTGGAGGAACCAGGCTCCTGGATTTCAGACTATACTACAAAGCTACAGTAATCAAGACAGTATGGTACTGGCACAAAAACAGAAATATAGATCAACGGAACAGAATAGAAAGCCCAGCGATAAACCCACACTCATATGGTTACCTTATCTTTGATAAAGAAGGCAACAATATACAGTGGAGAAAAGACAGCCTCTTCAATAAGTGGTGCTCAGAAAACTGGACAGCTACATGTAAAATAATGAAATTAGAACACTTCCTAACACCATAGACAAAAACAAACTCAAATTGGATTAAAGACCTAAATGTAAGGCCAGACACTATAAAACTCTTAGAGGAAAACATAGGCAGAACACTGTTTGACATAAATCACAGCAAGATCCTTTTTGACCCACCTCCTAGAGAAATGGAAATAAAAACAAAAACAAACAAATGGGACCTAATGAAACTTAAAAGCTTTTGCACAGCAAAGGAAACCATAAACAAGACAAAAAGACAACCCTCAGAATGGGAGAAAGTATATGCAAGTGAAGCGACTGACAAAGGATTAATCTCCAAAATATACAGGCAGCTCATGCAGCTCAATATCAAAAAAAACAAACAACCCCATCCAAAAATGGGCAGAAGATCTAAACAGACATTTCTCCAATGAAGATATACAGATGGCCAAGAAACACATGAAAGGATGCTAAACATCACTAATAATTAAAGAAATGCAAATCAGAACTACAATGAGGTATCACCTCACACTGGTCAGAATGGCCATCATCAAAAATCTACTAACAATAAATGCTGGAGAGGGTGTGGAGAAAAGAGAACCCTGTCGCACTGCTGGTAGGAATGTAAATTGATACAACCACTATGGAGAACAGTGTGGAGGTGCCTTAAAAAGCTAAAAATAGAACTACCATACGACCCAGCAATTCCACTACTGGGCATATAGCCTGAGAAAACCATAATTCAAGAAGAGTCATGTACACAATGTTCATTGCAGCTCTATTTACAATAGCCAGGACATGGAAGCAACCTAAGTGTCCATCAACAGATGAATGGATAAAGAAGATGTGGCACATATATACAATCGAGTATTACTCAGCCATAAAAAGAAATGAAACTGAGTTATTTGTAGTGAGGTGGATGGACCTAGAGACTGTCATACGGAGTGAAGTAAGTCAGAAAGAGAAAAACAAATACCTTATCCTAACACATATATATGGAATCTAAGGAAAAAAATGGTTCTGAAGAACCTAGGGGCAGCACAGGAATAAAGGCAGATGTAGAGAATGGACTTGAGGACATGGGGAAGGGGAAGTTGGGACGATGTGAGAGAGTGGCATGGACATATATACACTACCAAATGTTAAATAGATAGCTAGTGGGAAGCAGCCACACAGCACAGGGAGATCAGCTCCATGCTTTGCGTCCACCTAGAGGGGTGGGATAGGGAGGGTGGGAGGGAGCCACAAGAGGAAGGAGATATGGGGATATAAGTATATGTATAGCTGATTCACTTTGTTATACAGCAGAAGCTAACACAACATTGTAAAGCAATTATACTCCAATAAAGATGTTAAAAATGAAAAAGGCAATAGGAAAAAGAACTCTATGTATGTGAATTTACATAAACTAGTAAAAGTCGTGAATTCAAATGGTCTAGACTATTCCAAAGAATATGTAAGTGCATATAGGGAGACATTACTAGCTAACAACTATTTAGAGGTTTTCACATGTCAGGTCTGTTGTGGAGCAAAATGATTAGGTCATTTTTAGTTTCCTTAGAAATGAACAAAACAGCAACAAAACAAAGGAGGTACATACTGCTCCCATTTTACAGATTGGATCAGGCAAGATCACATAGCAAGGGAGTGGGACCATTGTTACTTACACCCACGTATTTCTAATCCAGAATATGGACTCTAAATCTCCAATCACCGTGTTTATTATGTCACTGTGAAGAGATACATGAAAACACAGATCTTCTGATGTGTTGACTCCTTTATGCAAAGTGCAGTGGAATCTACCTGTCTGTGACAGAAGAAAATATACACTCAGTGGCCTTGTAGACTTGGGTACTACCAAAATTAAGCTATAGATCCTGCCTAAAGCCAGCCATAATGCATTCACAGAGCTTGTCCGCCAGACTCTGCTTCCTGATACACTGGCAGATGAGTCTGAGCTCCAGAAAGCTCTGTTTCCCCTGGATGCAATGTTAAATGGAAAACAGGGTGTTTGTACCATAGAGAATAAGTAAAACTCTGTAATGGCTCCTTGTACCCCCTCTGGTGAATGCACCTCTCTTTGAAGTCCACTGCTATTAAATTCAATGTGCATGGTGTTCCTGAAATTATCAAGCTAATTAATGTCAACCAATGCCATGTATGTAGGCTGCCCTGAGGTATCTCCTTCACTTTCAAAAAAGATCTAAAATAGGGTTTTTTGATCATCATCCATACATTATTTAGCAAATAGAAATTAACAACTTCTACATACATTCTACCAGGCATTGTTTTGGGAAATGGGGATGAAGCAACAAAATAATGTCCTTTCCCTGATGGGGTTTATATTTGAGTGGAAAAAGAGAAGACTGGTAGGGAATGAGACTGAAGAAACAGCAAAGGGCAGTAGTAGAAATTTGGATTTCACCGGAACTGTGATGGAAAGCCATTGGAAGTTTTTGAGCAGGGACATGGTCAAGTGTGGCATGTAAAAGTTTTAAAGGGATCCTTCTGATTGTAATGTGGTAAACAGATACCTTACCCCTCCACGTTCATGTGGCTGAGTTGACTCTATTGGCCCTAGATAAACAGCCCCTTAATTGCTCTCAGTACCTTCGGTACTGTCATTCTATTACTGCATGCTATGTGAACAAAGCGTCAACATTATTACCCTTATACTGCAGTCCCTAAGAACCTGACATATACCAGCATTAACCAGGCACTGATATTTGGGGACTCTATTCTCAAGAAAGATAGGGGTAGTTTAGTCCAGAGCCTATTTGCAATTCTAACAAGATAGGTTATCTATTTTGTGATATTGCAGAAGATTTCAAGCAGTAATTTTGCAGAGATGCACCACTGAAGCAAGCATAATAAATCTGAATCGAAAGATAGGAATTTTGGGGTTTAATTTTTTGCATAACTTAAAGGGCTTCTTCACTTCCTGTATTATATGCCACCATATTCCCTGTTCTTAGAATAATGACTGGTACAATGTAGATGTTCAATAAATATTTTTTTTAAAAAAAAGACTGTTTGCCAATTGGAAAAGAAAGAAGAAAAAGATTTGAGCAAACTGGTTATGCAAACCTCTGGTGACTCATTAGTATAATGCCTATGTATGTTGATGCTGTTAAGGAGAAGGATTTTGGCCTTTTCTTTACTCCACATCAGAATAATCTGTTACCTTTATATAGTCTTACAATTACTGCATGTTTAACCTATCTGCAGAGGGAATGTTACAGCTAAATAGCAAGGCCCAGCAATAAGTTTAAACAGTCCTAGAGAGGCAGAATTTTGTGATAAGCAGGAAAGTTTTTATGCCACTTATGTCAAAGCAGAAAAGATAGGAAGGATGCAATGAAGGGGCTTCCCTGGTGGCGAAGTGGTTAAGAATCAGCCTGCCAATGACACGGGTTCGAGCCCTGGTCTGGAAAGATCCCACGTGCCACGGAGCAACTAAGTCCATGAGCCACAACTACTGAGCCTGCACTCTAGAGCCCACGTGCCACAACTACTGAAGCCCTCGTGCCTAGAGCCCGTGATCCACAACAACAGAAGCCACTGCAAGGAGAAGCCCATGCACCGCAACGAAAGAGTAGCTCCCGCTCACCACAACTAGAGAAAGCCTGCAGGCAGCAACGAAGACACAGCGCAGCCAAAAATAAATAAATAAATTAATTAATTAAAAAAACAAAGAAGGATGCGATGAAGAAACGAAGCATATGAACCCAGTACATTTGAATAATTGAGGAGAATCTTTTAAGTTATGCTTTGCTAGGCTTATTTGTTATTATTATTTATATTAAAAACCCATTAAGTCCCAACATTTATTACAGTAGCTATAGGCTACCACAAGGCATTTCAAGAGCTCAAAGAGAACTTCATACCGATAATATATGAGAATTACAGGTCATATTATTCCAAGAAGAGTGATAAGATTTTCAGAAATGAAATATATGGAAATTTCTGGAAATATGACCATATCTTGTTTGAAGAAAAATAAAAAAGACTGTTTCAAATAAAAATGAAACTGATGAACTTCAGAATAAATCTTAAGCCTAGTGAGCTATTCACCTCCCTACAAGGTGGGGCTTCATAAAGCTCTCACAAAGACCTCTTTTCATGGGAATATTGAATAATATTAAAATTATTTTTGTGGAAGACAGAATTCTAAGAATGACTGCCAATGACCCTTGCCCTCCCAGTTGAGCGCGGTGAAATCTGTGAAGGATGAAATAGTACTTCCATGATTACATTACATTACATATAGCAAAAGGGAGATATTCTGTATGGGCTCAGTCTAATCACATGAGCACATAAATAGGAATTGTCTCTGCCTAGTGGCAGAAAGAGAAGTTAGAGAAATCTGAAGCAAGCGGAAGAATTTTACAGGTTCCTGTTGCCTTGAACTTGGAGGGGGCCACATACAAGAATCAGAGATCAGACACTATGAGCTGAGTCCCTGCTGACAGCAATTGAAACAATGGGATGTGCACACATACACACATATACATACCCACACAAACAAGGAATTTTCCCGGGTAATTCAGCTCCAAATTTGAATCACGTAAATAGGAGGCTTCTCCAGAGGTCTAGGAAATCTTATTTGGTATTAAATAAATAAATATGCTGTATTATAATACCAAGAGTTACACTATATTAAAAGTAAATATTCTATATTATAAATAGACATGCTGTAATATCTAGAAAACACCTTTAGACATGGGCATTATTTATTAAATTTTCCTTTTCCTGCTTTCTTTTAAGATTATTTCCTCCTAGACTACAATTAATAGAAGTGTAACATATGCCTTTTATTAGCCATATCCAGTTAGTATCATCATAGAATAACTTCTTATTTTATTCCCACTAATGTGACATGGAACTGACCTCTCACTCTTTTGTATTCAAATGATAGTCTCAGAAAACAAGCACTCCAAGAAAAACAAGAGGAATACTTACTTATATTCCATTTTACAAATTCTAAAGAACTTTACCCGAAATTCATTTTGCAATTAGAAGTGATATAATTAGCAAAACACTTTTACATACATTTCATTTATGATTGAAATAGTCTTATGTAATAAGTTGTTTGTACTTCCATTTTGCAGAAGAAAACAAACTGAAAAACACTGAAAACTTATATAATTATTTTTATGAGTCACACATTAGAATATTGGAGAAATGGGATTAAGGCATAAAATATTACCCCTACTCTGAAGTATATCATAATTTAAAAGCTATCAAGTTGTTGGCAAGGTTGGCTATTCTAGCCATGTGCTTCCACCTACTAATCCTCTAATAACTGAAATATCAAACACTGTCTTCCTCTGTGTGAGTATTGTTTAAAAAAAAAAAACAGCTTTGTGGTGACACCTTTAATATTTTTGGCTTCGTATCATGAATAACTGACTAAGTCTCATATCCTAGAACTGGTTGCATTGACAAAGAATACAATAGATGTGATCATATTATTTAACTGTTAATATTTTATGTGGTATATATAATTGTGGTATTATTATATTTTGGTATAAACTTGATATTACATGTGATTATATATGTATATATAACATATACTCAATTACTACTCACTCATTGAACTGTAAAACTAATTCATAAATTTTATATAATTTTTTCATTATTTCAAGGTGAGAAACGGTTAATACCTGGAATACTCCCCTGACACGACCCACTAAGGTTAATGTAAGAGTGAAAGACATTACATTGCAGGAGACAAAATTTCAGACTCAAATTCTACTCTGGGCTTTGAAGCTCAATAAATGTGTGAATATATTGGCAAAATGGAAATAATAATAGTACCTACCACAAATCCTTAGTTACAATGATTCAAAAAGATGGTTCTAATAAAGTATGTGGCACATTGTAAAAGTGTTATTAAGATTAGTTTTTCCTTTGATTATTATTATTGGTGGTGCTGGTGGTGGTTCTTATAAATTCCATCTATGCCTGCCTTGTCAACTATTTTCAGTTCATAATTTTTATTCTTATGTAAAATTTTTTAAAAACTTTAGAGAAAACATGTGACAAATACAAGCTAGTTTTATCAGAGTTTAATCACAGAAACTAAACCAACAGTGTGTAGGTAAACAGACACACAGGCACATACACATTTCTTGCAGAGATTTATTTGCCTTCATGCAACTGTGGGAACTTATAAGCAGTCTATGTATTGCTGTTGTCTCTGAATCTGATGCTGGAGCCTGAAGGCCATGCAGCAGGCCATTGGGAAGAGTATATGTGGCTGTAAAGTAAAGGAGAACAGGGACAACATGGAATCTACTAGTGTGAGTTAGAACCTAAAGTTAGGATAGATTGAAACCTTTGTCAGTTCTAGTTGTCCCTGACCTTAACATATGTGTGCTTGTAAAAGAAAACAAAATCAAAAAACCGAAAAGCAAAAAGACTGGCACTTTTCATCAGAGGGCAAAAGACACACTGTGTTTGAGGAGTCAAAGAAACACCAAAACAAGGTGACCCAACAGATAAGTAACAAGTTATGAGCCACAGAGTGGCTGCTGCTTCCCTTCTCCCTCCAGAATCTCACGCAAAAATATTTTTTTAATTCAACAAACTGAGAAACATACATGGAAGAGAATTCAGTGAAATATAGCTCAACTAAGTCAAGTTGACACGTTTCAAAGCCACCACACTAATAAAGAGTTGAGTGATAACAACAAACTTAAGTAGTGATAAAATGATGACTATATTTCATTATATATTTATTATGTACAACACCAAGAGTGAGTCCTAAGGTAAACTATGAACTTTGAGTGATTATGATGTGTCAATGCAAGTTCATCCTTGGTTAAAAATGTACCATTCTGTCACCTTATCTTTGATAAAGGAGGCAGGAATGTACAGTGGAGAAAGGACAGCCTCTTCAATAAGTGGTGCTGGGAAAACTGGACAGGTACATGTAAAAGTATGAGATTAGATCACTCCTTAACACCATACACAAAACTAAGCTCAAAATGGGTTAAAGACCTAAATGTAAGAACAGAAACTATCAAACTCTTAAAGGAAAACATAGGCAGAACACTCTATGACATAAATCACAGCAAGATCCTTTTTGACCCACCTCCTAGAGAAATGGAAATAAAAACAAAAATAAACAAATGGGACCTAATGAAACTTCAAAGCTTTTGCACAGCAAAGGAAACCATAAACAAGACCAAAAGACAACCCTCAGAATGGGAGAAAATATTTGCAAATGAAGCAACTGACAAAGGATTAATCTCCAAAATTTATAAGCAGCTCATGCAGCTCAATAACAAAAAAATAAACAACCCAATCCAAAAATGGGCAGAAGACCTAAATAGACATTTCTCCAAAGAAGATATACAGACTGCCACATGAAACACATGAAACACATGAAACACATGAAAGAATGCTCAACTCCATTAATCATTAGAGAAATGCAAATCAAAACTACAATGAGATATCATCTCACACCAGTCAGAATGGCTATCATCAAAAAATCTAGAAACAATAAATGCTAGAGAGGGTGTGGAGAAAAGGGAACCCTCTTGCACTGTTGATGGGAATGTAAATTGATCCAGCCACTGTGGAGAACAGTATGGAGGTTCCTTAAAAAAATAAAAATAGAACTACCATATGGCCCAGCAATCCCACTACTGGGCATATACCCTGACAAAACCATAATTCAAAAAGAGTCATGTACCAAAATGTTCATTGCAGCTCTATTTACAATAGCCAGGAAACAACCTAAGTGTCCATCATTGGATGAATGGATAAAGAAAATGTGGCACATATATACAGTGGAATATTACTCAGCCATAAAAAGAAATGAAATTGAGCTATTTGTAATGAGGTGGATAGACCTAGAGTCTGTCATACAGAGTGAAGTAAGTCAGAAAGAGAAAGACAAATACCGTATGCTAACACATATATATGGAATTTAAGGGAAAAAAATGTCATGAAGAACCTAGGGGTAAGACAGGAATAAAGACACAGACCTACTAGAGAATGGAGTTGAGGATATGGGGAGGGGGAAGGGTAAGCTGTGACAAAGTGAGAGAGAGGCATGGACATATATACACTACCAAACGTAAAATAGATAGCTAGTGGGAAGCAGCCACATAGCACAGGGAGATCAGCTCGGTGCTTTGTGACCACCTGGAGGGGTGGGATAGGGAGGGTGGGAAGGGGGGAGATGCAAAAGGGAAGAGATATGGGAACATATGTATATGTATAACTGATTCACTTTGTTATAAAGCAGAAACTAACACACCATTGTAAAGCAATTATACTCCAATAAAGACGTAAAAAAATAAATAAATAAAAATAGTTTAAAAAAAAGTACCATTCTGGTGCTCAATGTTGATAATGGGGGAGGTTATGCAAATATGGGGCTGGGGAAATATGGGGAATCTCTGTACCTCCCTATCAATTTTGTTGTAAATCTAAAACTGCTCGAAAAATTAAGCCTTAAAATGAAAGAATGAAAAGTAGTGATAAGACATCTCTTAGAGTCTTAGAAAAAAAAAAAAAATTCCCTTTCCTAAAAGCTGAAAGTCAATTGACTCACACAATGTGGGTGGGGCAGTTACAGATCAATTAATTCTGTGTGTCACCAAGATAGCTCTTGTTTGTTTGCTTGTTTTTCCCCCCCAGAAGTGAGATGAAATGGAAAAATCAATGTCTAATATTTTCAGAGTATGATTTCATATTTTAAATGCTAATATTATTAAAGTGATTCTATTACCATCAAATTTAGACATAGGCAGCAGCCTGACAAAGTTCTTTAAGAACACAAACTAAACATTTTATTGGATGTATAAAATTGTAAAAATGAGTATATTAAAATTTAATTTAAATCAGATAAATTGAGCCAACAATGACGTCTTATTTTCCAGATCACATTTGCTTTTTTATCCCCAATATTATACTCTTATTATCATAAAGTCTAAAGTATATATCACATATGGAACACTATTAGAGTTTCATTTTGGAAATAAACTATTCTTAAGACTAAGCAATTAAAAAAATCTCTTCTTCCTTTTCTTCTAATTTCTAATAGAATCCAGTTTAATCTTACTCAACAGATTGGCAGAAAGCATTAAGCAGACACATTCTTAAGAATATTCAGCCCAAACCATGCTTTTTTACTGTGATAATTACTACTGAGTATATCTATAGAATGGTTAGCCTGAGGCTTTAGCGAATAAACTGACTCATATTCCGCTTTCCTAGTAATAGCATTGTTACCTGATTCCTTTTCTTGCAGTAGCGTCACTAATAACAAACAATATTATTTATCTCAATGTGTTTTATCTTCAAGACCAAACTTGCTGTTAGAAAACATATCTTAATGTTTTTAAAAATTATGATTATAGGAAATAGTCAAAGCTTAAAGTAGGAGAACAAGCAGAGACTCTGTTCCATTTTTCCCCGGAGGGATTGAAAACTACTTTTATTGCACATGAAATCACCTTTCATTTAAGACCATGCTGAAATTGACCATTGGTATGTGAATAGAAGCTTTGGGTTCACCTCATTAGGGGTTAAATTAATATAGGGGATGGGACAGGACAAAATTATGAAGCAAAAATCTCAAAGGTAGATATTAAATCACTAACTTGCTACCTGAAAATTTAAGAATTAGTTGCTTCGGCAATGACCTGTGGGAAAATGGTTTGGGTGCTTAGAGAAGAAAACCTTAAACCACGAGAATTAATAATTCCACTCTTTTATAAATTGACCAAACAGTCAAATTTTATTGCTTCTGTTTTTCACTGCAAGCTCCTATCATCATTAAAGCTAGCTAGTACAAAAGGAACAACCATAGCAGTCAACGTTCTTGAATTTTACAAGGTATAGTCAGTTTCTTAGTGGCATTGGATTTTACTTCTGTTACTTAATATTTATTGGTATGATTCTGAAACTAAGTTTTCTTTATTGCACACTTTTAGCCCATGAAGGTACTGCTTTAAATGCATAATTTAGTCCAGTGCAAACTAATTAAATCAAATCAGTTTCTTGAATAGTGGAAAGCAAATCTACTGAATTCCATCTATCACAACTGACACAAAGACTTACTTTGTGGGTAACAAGGTTTCCATTTTTTTTTTTAAAGAGGAATAAGGATGATTTTTATGTTTTTACCATTAAGATGCTTTTTATAATTCTTCATATCCCTAATAATATATGAGTTTATTTAAATATTAGAATTGTACTTACAAGAAAAACAGCCACTTTGGTTAATTCAGAATGGTATTTATATTGTTAAATTCAAAGAATTAATGTAAGAAATTTGATACTTGTTTCTTGGTTATGACCTAGTTGAGAACCAGGTAAGAGGAACATGCCATCTTGGTTCTGGGGAAATAAACAGATTACTTACAGTAAACTAGATAATTCTCAAAAGTAGAATTTTGAGGACAGAAAGTTTTAAAATAATAAATGTAGGATGGTATATTTTATATGAAGCTTAAACTCATGCAGGAGGCCATATATTGTTTAACTATGCAAATAATTCTAGTGACCTGGGATTATAAACACAAAATCAGGATAGAAGGAGTGAAATGAGGTTGGAAAAAGTAGTTGGAGGCTTCAACATTATTTGATGATACATCAATTTTTATAATATTCTACATAATATCTTTTTCATATTTAGAATTTTTATAGTAAGTTTTGTTGTTGCAGTTGTTTTACAGGTATCTGCAAAATTCTTCCAGCTGTCCAGTTAGGAATGCACAGTATCACCCTCACATTTGACATTAACTTCAAGTTCAGAGGTTCCCCAAACTACCCTCAGGTTTGATCTTTCTAGCAGGACTCGCAGAACTCACTGAAAGCTGTTATATTATAACTGGCCAAGGGAGGAAGGGAGGAAGGCAGAGGTTAGGGAAAGTACTAAATGTGGAGCTTCTTTTGTCTGCTTCCATGAAGTCATGGACAGCAACACTTTCAGAGCATCAGTGTGTGACAGTATGCTGGAGTCTTGCCAACCAGGGAAGTTCAGGAGTCTTGGTACCCAGATTTGTAATTAGGGCTCTATCACAGAGGCATAACTGAATCTTCAACTGGCAGATCTCAGTTTCCAGCTCCTCAAGAGATCTAACTGATCTCAACCCAATGACCCCACCCTGAGTCACACTGTTACTATCTAGCGGCCCAAGGCCCCCAGGCAAACAAAAATACTCCTCCCAAGCATGTCATTCAAAGGATACAGTATAGAGATTACCTCCCAGAAGTACAAAGCAAAGGCTAGACCTCTCTTTGGTGAAGGTTAAATTACTTACTACCACACAACATCTCACACACAAAAATAAATGAATAAATACATTCTCTGGGAGGTAGATTATTGGAGAGCTTAACTTTCTGCAATATTTTTAAGTTTTAATTAACATATATCCTTTCATAATAAAGAAAAAAGACCCTTTAACACTAATTTGAAAAGATACATGCACACTAAGGTTCACAGCAGCACTATTTACAATGGCTGAGATGTGGAAGCAGCCTAAGTGCCCATCAACAGATGAATGGATAAAGAAAATGTAGTATATGGATGACCCAGAGAACATCGTGCTTAGTGAAATAAGTCAGAAAGAGAAAGACAAATACTCTATCTTAACATTTACATGTGGAACGTAAAAAATAAAACAAATGGAAGTATATAACAACAACAACAACAAAAAGATCCTTTAAAAAAAGAGAGAACCTTACATAATTCTGACACTTCTCATCAGTTGATCATTGAGATCATTGAGAAATACTGTTCTAAAGGCCGTTAGCCTAAGGGCTTTTGGCTCAGTGGTAAATAAAAACTTCACTTTAAAAAATCCTTATCTGTGAGAAACACTTCCAGAATTAACTCTTTTAACAGCCACTTAGTGATTTAGGTAAGGACTTTCTTTAGATAAATATCTATTTGAGAGGAAAAAAAATGAATCTGAGACGCCATGCATAACCATAGCTTTTTAGTTTTTTTAATCAATCATATTATCACTGCATAATTTTTAATCAGGTGCTTCGAAAGGACATGAGCTATTTCCTCATCTGATTTTTTTCTCCTCTTCTTTTATAAATTTTGTAATCCCTCTCTTTCTGTCTCTAATCACATACATTATTCTTTGTAGCATGGAAGGTCACATCTTAAGGACAGAGCTGTTGCTCCATTTTAAATAGATTCAATTCTCAATCAGAAAATGCATTAATTGATCCATTGGTCTTCTGCACCAAAGAAGACAACAGAAAACAGAGAATGGGAAAAACAAAAATAATGTGTAATGATTGATAGACTGTGAACATTTAGCCTGAAATGTGAGAAATTATATAAACTGGTATTTTCTTAGAATCAAATATCTGAGGTGCAAAGAGAAATGTAAAATATATGCTACATTTGTTATTTTTTGTTTTAAGTGAATCTAGTGAAATATATTAACATAATTAAAAATTACTTAAGGAACTTCCCTGATAGCACAGTGGTTAAGAATCCACCCACCAATGCAGGGGACATGGGTTTGATCCCCAGTCTGGGAAGATCCCACGTGCTGTGGAGCAACTAAGCTCCATGCGCCACAACTACTGAGCCAGTGCTCTAGAGCCTGCAAGCCACAACTACTGAGCCCATGTGCCACAACTACTAAAGCCCACATGCCTAGATCCTGTGCTCCACAAGAGAAGCCACCACAATGAGAAGCCCGTGCACCGCAACGAAGAGTAGCCCCCACTCGCCACAACTAGAGAAAGCCTGGGCACAGCAACGAAGAACCAATGCAGCCAAAAAAAAAAGATTAATAATTTTTTTTAAATTATTGTAATCTTCAATTAGACATTATCTACTAATGGTTACTGAGTTTCTCTGTATGTGAATAAAAGGAGAATAATGTCTTTCCTTTCCCATATGCTAGAAAAAACAAACAACAATAACACCAAAACAGGTGTCAGTTGCAGCCTGAATGATTTACCCTCGGTATGTTAGATATCGAACTGAGATGTTAGAATGTCTTTCTCTTGAGTGCTTAAAAACCCATGATAAATTTAAGTGACTTGAAAGATTTGTAAGTCTCTGAGGATGAAAGAAGGACTAAAGACCTCTTGAGGTATCTTCTACAATCTCCTATCTTTGTAGAATCTATGATGTATTAGGAAAACTGAAGCAGAGAAGATTGATAGAGAGCAAGAGTACTGATTTTAAACTAGTAAGACTTCAACAGGCTACTCAACACTGTGCTGATAAATTCTTGTCAGTATTTGTAAGTCATCAAGGAATTTACAAGAAAGGAGACCCTGCATGTTCTTTGAGGCCTCCTGGTACAATACAAATAAATCTCTTGGATTTGGGAGCCCACGGTAAAAAGGACACTAAATACTTTGACTTTGGACCTAGAGCTTTTTCCCAAAGAAAGAGAAGCACGTGTGCAGAAACTATTATCTCCTAAGAGCTGTTCAGTAAATATCTGTCGAATAGAACAGAACAGAATAGAACCGTCATGAAGGATTTAAATGGCAGGGTATTTAGGAACAAGTAAAACTGTCCCTTCTTGGCTTTTTCAGTATTTCTTGCAGTTTCTACCAAGTGTGGAATATTATAATATACATATGAGGTACCACTAAGTATTTTTTAAATAACATCCATTAAATGAATAAAAGTGTACATAGAGAAAAATACAAAAACAATGTAAATCTAGTAAATGTACATTTAGGTATTTTAAAAATCTGAAAGAAATAACAAAAGTAAAACTTCAAGGCTATAAATTTGGTCCTTAGATGTTTAACATAGTTCCAACTGATTACAGATAGCTACTATTTTATTATTGAATTCACTGACTCAATTTGCTAAAGTTCATCTTATATTAGGAAGGGATCAAGGGTAGTAAAATGATAGTAAATTTTATGAAAAAAATATTTTTTTTTTTTTTTTGCGGTATGCGGGCCTCTCACTGTTGTGGCCTCTCCCGTTGCGGAGCACAGGCTCCGGACGCACAGGCTCAGCAGCCATGGCTCACGGGCCCAGCCGCTCCGCGGCACGTGGGATCCTCCCGGACCAGGGCACGAACCCTTGTCCCCTGCATCGGCAGGCGGACTCTCAACCACTGCGCCACCAAGGAAGCCCAAAAAAAATATTTTTGATATTAATTTTAAAGAAAATTTAAAATAGGGACATATTATGTAATTTGTTAAATACTTTAATACGATTATTTTTTAATAAAAGTAAACTTAATTGAAATTAAACAATTATATATTGTACCTACTCTTGGCAATTTACCCTAGCACATTTTAAGGATTTGGGACCTTCTGGCTTAATGTGTTTAATCCTTCATTCACTCAGTAAAATAAGAATTATCCCTAGTAACCATAAAGGAAAAGAGACGAGTCCCATATCACAAGGCTCGCATCTGAGAACTACAAAATCTTGGCACAAATGACTCCATCCAACACTCCCCTGTCTCTGTCTGTCTGTCTGTCTCTCTCTCTCTCTCTCACACACACACACACAGAGTCTAAGAGACCAAACTCTAGCATGACTTCTTCAGCTCAACATTGTAACCGTCAGATGACCCCAACATCCTTAATGATGAGAAAGCTCAATGTTGCCAAAAATATTTACTGTTTGTTCCAGCCAAAACCTGTAGGTCCCTAACCTCCTTTTTCTTAGAACATTTACTTTAGAAAACTTGCTATTGCAAATCCTCTTTTTGCCACTTTGAGATGTAAATCTTTTACAACCCAGAAATGTCATTCCCAAGTTGCTAAGAGCCACATCTTTGAAATGTAATCATCAAGAATGTCCTTCAATACTTTTCCTTAGTACACCCCAGCATTTTAAAAGGCTCTCACCTTTAATTTTAGCACAGCTGAGTTCAGTTCATGCTGGAGTCTCTCTCTCCTACTGCAGTAGTCCAAATAAAATCTGTCTAGCCACCCTTGACAAATGCCCAGCTCTGTTTCTCTTTGACAGTTTCTTGGCACTGACTCAGATCTGGGTAGGAGTCACCATCAGACTGGAACAGAACAACTGCCTTTGTCTGCTTGCTCATTTGTGTGTGTGGTGGTAAGTTCAACTCCTGTTCTAGTGTCCCAGACTGATGTCTATTGAAGCAATGTGAGAACAGATTTTGATTCTAAAGTTTCTGAGTATATCCTAGAGGCTGAATTAGAAGCCCAGGCTTTCCTGTTTGTAAGGTGCAAGGACTGGGTTAGAGTCCCAGGCTTCTTTGTTTGCAAAGTGCCATTAGTTAAGAACATGGAAACTTCTTAGTTGACTAAAATTTCTCCTTCTTAAATTCTTGCATAGTATGTGCTTCACCACTACAGCCCTAATTCTATACACTTTCTTTCTTGCTGGAAAAACTTTACTAGAATCTCTTGAGCTACAATAGCCCCTCTGGGGCTCCTGGAATATCTCCAAATTAGTCCACTTAAGAGGAGCCCTAGAGCAAAAGGGAACAAAACTCTTTATGGATAGTGGTCTGCTTACTTTACCTGGTATGAAGAGGCCAAAAAATGACTAAATAGATCAAAACTCAAACTGTCAAGGCTCTTAAACAATGCCTTCAGAAAAAAACATCTAACCCAATAAGTTCCCTGGTGTCCCTACCATGCCCATTACTCCCCTTTGAGCCTTCCCCTACATCCCTCTCTCCCAGAATGTCCTCCACCAGCTGCAAGTTCAGCCCCTCAACTCCCTGTTAAGTGTAAGATTCACCAGGGGCCCCAGCTTCTGGAGGTGAAGCCCAGGGTTGAGCCAAAACCTGCTCTCAAGTAAGACAAAGGATTAGAAAAACCTGAAAAATGTATTCAGCAACAAGTTCCAGAATTGTGGGCTTCTACTGATCACAACAGTTGCTTAAATTTTAAGGGGAAAGGCCACTGAATCCAGGATTGCATGGCCCTCGAAAGGAGGGGAAAAAACTGAAGTCCCCACCACGTTACAAGATTATTGATTCCTCTCCAAGGATAGAAATGTCCAGTGCTCTCAATTGCCACTAAACTCACAAGGCAACGTGACTCTAGAAGTTGAAGGGCACTTCACCGCATTCCTCATCAACACCAGGGCATCACATTCTACCTGTAACACCACCTCATTTCCTGCCCCCCTTCCTTGGAGTCACAAAACTTTAGCAGTGAAGGATTTTGATAATTTACCTCATGATTTGCCTCTTCCTCAGCCTCTTAACATTTCTAAGGGATCTGTTAAAGCTCCGTACAACTTCCTTCTCAGTTATACTATCACAGGAGATCTATTAAGAAGGAATCTTCTCATGAACTGGAGTATCAGAATTCATTGTGGTCCCCAAAGGACTCCTTCTGCAAGTTCCCAGTTCCTCCCAACATGTACATATCTCTAATAAGTACACCCTCTAGCCTGCATGTTTTCTAATTAGTTAGAGGCTTTTTCCCCCGCTAAAACACCTCAGCAACATCATTGCCAAAATTTTCCTGGAAGGAATCCTCTCTACCATCTCTACTGACAGAGGGTTGCATTTCACTGGCAAAATAGTACAGGAAATTGAAGAGGCCGCATGCATTAGTCAGAACTCCACTGTCCTTACCATCCTCAGTCATCAGGCACCAGAGAAAGCAAAACTGGATGAACTGTTTGAAGAATTTAACTTACGATGGTCACAAGTATTAATGGCTCTAAGATCTTGACTCCTACCTCCTCATAGACTATCCCTGTTTGAAATCATTGCAGGAAGACCCATGAGAATGCTCTACTCACCCTGGCAAATAAAGGACTCCAATCTAACTCCTACATATATGATCAGGAATTAATTAAATACACACAGTCATTTAATCAATAAGAAGTCAAGGTCGCCTCTCCCCTCAAACTCTCTGATCAACTCTTATATGATTCATAATTAGGAGATCTGGTATTTCAGAAATGCTACCACTGGAAAACTAAAGTTGAACCCAGATGGAAAGAATCTTATACTGTTTTACTCATTGCTAATACTGCTGTCAAACTACAAGGTGCTCAACTTTGGATCCATTTTTCACAGCTAAAGAAATGCAAGAACTGTTCAGAGTGGAAGAACACTACAACTGGAGTCCTCAAAGCAAGCCTCTGTCAAGAGTCTCCAGAAGCCAACTACAGCTAGAGGCAGATGGGCATCCAAAGAGCTACAGATGACGTCACAGAGTAGGCAGCTTCTACCCAAGGTGACAGAACAAGATTACCCCAGATTTCCCTTCTTTGTCCTCTGTCTTTTCATTCTTGCCCCCTAAGCATTCTCATACTAGTCCTGTATCCAGCACAACACTCTGTGTCCATTGCTATGGCTCCTCCTTCTTGCCCTAAATATATCCCAGTCCTCCACCATGATCCCCATCTCTCATTCTGACCCATGTTTTCCTATTGGGACCACAATACCCTCCTTCTCTTAGCCCGCCAGGAAGCCAATGAAACAAACCAAAGTAATTACTGGGTTTGCTCTCACCTCCACTCCCAGCCGTAAAATTGGAAGAATTTTAAGAATTGCCCCATTTATGCTTTTATATGTAACTCTGTCAGGAAATATATACACCCAACCAGGTAAGTCTTCCTTTTTAAATGATACTAAATGATGACTTAAAGGCCCTCAAGACTGGGACTAAAGTGTGGCCTCTTTAACCCAAGAATGTGGTGTTTTACTAGAAATCAGTCTAATGAATATAGTTACCCTGTGGGACACAGGAAATGCTCTAAGTCCTTATACCAAAGTGCATTCTATTTTCATAAAACTAGAACTTGTTGTAAAGGCCTAACTCCCTTTAGGGACACCATTCTCCTTCAATGCCCTTGTGACACCAATATCATTTATTCCATAAAGTATACAGGCAAAAGACATTGCTAGTTAAATGGGACCAAAATACCAACCAGTCAGAGATGATGGTACGACCCACCCTTTGAAGCCTACTCCCAACTAGCCCTTCAAAATTCTATTACAACCACTAAAAGTAGCAACCAGTACTATTATGCTCTTAAGAAATGTTATTTTATGCAGTCATAAAGTATACAAAGCACTTTCAGTCCACCAGACTGGCCCCTGATTATGTGGCTTATGCTGTCCCTCAAATGGCTATCTAAGACAAACCTCCCAAAGGACAAGTTAGAAACATGAGAGATCATGGTACCTCTGGTCCTGACACACCTGCACAAACCACTGCTAGATTGGAATAGTCTTAAATGGGTCCTGGAGAAAGCCACTCACTCAGGCCAAACTTACAGGGCATTGTGTTCTCCATACCTTATCCCTCCCCATCATTTTAGCCCTCTCCTGTTCTGGGAGATATATTAGTTCCATTGGTCTGCCTCTGTCTGTTAAATGCATCATTGCCCCTGTAGAACAGCTGTGCCACTGCTAACATTACTAAGCCTCCATGGTTGCCTCACCCAGCACTTTGACCCCTCCTGAACCTGAAAGCAATGTCTGGACCCTCCTCAAGCACCTCAACATGATAATTAATAATTGTTCTATGAAGAAGAGATCCACTCTTTCTCTTGAACAAAAAGAGGGACTGAGAACCACAAACTCTTGGAACAAATGGCTCCACCTAACACTTTCTTTCACACACGCACATATACACACACACACACAAGACTTGACCAAACTTTAGCATGACTACTATCAGCTCAAGGTCTTGTCTTGAGGGTGACACCACTCTTGTAAAATGCCTGCCTAAGAAAGTACATCACTTCCAAAAGAATTTAGTGTTCGTTCCTTCCAAAGCCTGATTAAAGACTCTTGACCTCCCTTTTCCCAGAGCATTTACTTTAGAAAACTTGGCAACTGTAAATCCTTTTTCTGCCCATTTGAGATGCAAATCTTCTAAAACCCAGAAATGCTTTTCTCAAGGGCCCAGGAGCCATCCCTTTCAAATGCAATCATCAAGAAGGATAGAGCCCCCATGTCCCAGTCTCTGTGGGAGAGTAGGACGCTAACTTCAATAAGTGTCAATTAGCAAACACAGATGGCATAATCACATTGGCCAACCACACCCTTCCCCCCTCCACTCCTCTCCCCTACCCCTAGTCCTTCAGTACTTCTCCTTTAGCACACTCCAGCATTAAGAAAGCATCCCACCTTTTGTTTCTGTGGAGTTGAACTCAGTCTTAGTTTATACTAGAGTGTCTCCCTCCTACTGCCTTAGTCAGAATGTCTTGTCACCTTAGGTAAGTGTCTGGCTCTGTTTCTTTTTGACACATTTCATAGGAGCCAACAGACATTCACCAAATAAACAGACACATAATGCAATGACTACAAGTGGTAAACAATGTTGATCATGAAAATAACACAGTGCTATGGTAGAGGATAAGCAGTGCTTTTGTTTTGTTGGGTTGACTGAAGAGGTGATACATGAGTTGAAATATTAAAAATGAGAAAAATCTTACAAAGGGATAGACGAATATTTTTCCAGGCTGAGAAACATAAACTGAAAAATACACGAGGTAAGAAAGAGGCTTGAATGTGGTAGGAATGACAGACAACTGTGCATCGACTATAGTCAGAAAAGAGGTAGAGTGAAGCTGGACATGTAAAGTGGGAAGCAGGTCATGCAATACCTTCTTAGTCACTGAAAGAGTTTGTATTTTATGGCAAATGCTTTGGAAACTATTGAAGGAAAGAAGTGAATAGATAATAAATCATTTTATTTTCAAATTTTCACAGTTCTGTACACAAAATAGATAGGGGGAGAGAAAATATGTAAGCAAGAAGAGTTACTTGGTTAATGGGGCTGTCTAGGTGAGCAGAAAAATGGTAGTTAAGAATAGCTAGTTTTAAGATATATTTTTTGTCCAAGAGCCATTGATTGGATGTTGAGAATAAAGAAGAAGACATTTCAGATATTTCTCAAGTTTCTAACTTCAATAACTGGAGACCATTTTCCAGTTGTTGAGACTCAGAAAAATATTAGACTTTACAGGACAGAAAAATAAAGATTTTGACTTTGGATGGGCTAAGTTTAGAAGTCTGTGAGCTATCCAAGTGGAAATATCAAAATCTCAGTGAAAATATCTTGGCTGTAGCTATACATGTGAAAGTCTATGGATGGTATTTCAGTGAATGAGATCACCCTCAAGTGATGACAGAAGAAAAAAATAGAAAATACCTATAATCTGAGAATCTGTATCATTTAGAGACAGGAGAGGCCAGGAAAGCCTAAGAATGGAGGTCAGTAAAACAAGAGGGATACCTGAAGAGAAAACTACCACAAAGGCCAGGGGGAGATTTCTAAGAGTGAGAGTAAAATCAATTCTGTCGAACACTACTAACTAGTCAAATACAACAAAAATTTTTAAAAAACGCACATTGGATTTGATTAAAGTAGAAATAATGGATAACCTTGACAAAAGCAGTTTCACTGGAGTTGTGCAATCTCCAAAGACAGCAATAATTTGGAGAATAATTGGGGAGTGGATTATAGCAATATGTCAGACCAGACTACTGTAACTGAAAACCTCACATGACAAATATCTAGGAATACTACATAATTGTTACTTTTTAAAAACATATACAGCAGTTGCAGCAAGAAAAATAAAAATATCAGAAAAAAAGAAATAGTACTGAATACTGGAGAGGTGAATTCATGAGACACAAAGTGGAGGAGAGAGGAAAGGGACCATTTTAGTAACTAGAGGGCTGCCTTTTAGTGTTATATGGAAACAAGTCTGGCACTTTTCTTACAGACATGTTTATAGAGCCCTCCCTTATCTCCCCTAATTCCCTTTCCTCTTTTTATGTTTCACACTCAGGAGGAGCTTGGGTGAATTCTGAATATTTTTCAGAGCTCTGAGGTATCACCCTAGTTCACACATTTATTATTTATGGCATCATCCGTGGTGACTGCCTCCTACCTGGCCTCTCAGATCTTTACTCCATCTACCAAATGCTCATCATCATGCTCTTTCTAAACCAAATCTGCCAGGGTCCCACTTCTGCTTAAAACATTCAGCGGAACACCATCAAGTTTAGGTTAAAACAATAACTTGCTGATGAGGCGGCTCCTACCCTACCCTGCCACGTTCAATTCCTTTAATTTCACTATAGCATCCTATCCAGGCACAGCAAATCATCTGCCAATATCAAAAATCACTGTATGTGACTGCTTTGGTTGCTAAACCTGCTATAAGCTCTTGCAATGTTTTTGTCAACCAGTCCATACGATAATCAATTGAATCTATTCATAATTCATGATTAAACTCAAATTTCCTCCTTCTAAAATATTTTCTGACTCTGCTTTCTCCCTCTTGCAGGCAGAAAGTCCTTCTCTATTCTTCTATAACGCCTTGAGTCCCTTTCTCATAGGAACACTGATCACACTTTGTTATGTGAAACTACCCAAGTAGACTGTTAACTCCTTCAAGGTAGGCCATGTCGTTTTGGGCACAGCTTGGAGTAAATGCTCAATAAATGTTAAATGAATAACTAATAATCACTTAAAGAATCTATTATCTTTTAAAGCTCTTTTCTAAAATTTTGATTTTTAAAAATATTCAGCATTCATTTATTTACTACTGTTACATGTCAAACTGGTCTCTCAGTTAAAATTACTTTTCTGTGTTATTCATTTATTCTTGAGTCTATATTTATTTATCTCCTTAAATGTATTCTTCTTATAACATTTTAATTCAATTCTTGTAAATTATATCACTTTGAATCCTGTTATTTGAAGTTAGAGAAAACCTGTATTAAAAAACTTTAAACATAAGGAAAGTCACTAATAACAAAATTGGAATTCTGACAAGGAACATGCACTAGTGTTGTTGTTGGTTATTCAAGAATGGAAAAAATTACCCTATCTTTATGAGGAGGCCTTATTAATATGAATTGGGTCACATGTCAATTCTGGTTGCCAGGGGCATACAATGCAGCAATTGGCTTCGGCATGGTTTCTGAACTAAGTGCTTAGGAGGGAGATTGGCTTTGAATCATGAGAAGCCAACCAAAGCCCTGATCACTGGCAGTTCTAAGTTAATGCCCTTATTCTGAGCCAATGAGAGAGGTTGGGGGTGTTAATAAAGAGGCAACACAATGTTTACTATACATATATGACTCTTTACTTATAACTATTTAAATATATATATGCATGTGTATTTGGATTTTTTGACACATACTTAAAATTCAAAGACTAATGTGTGTGTGGGTTGTTAAAAACAAGGCAGTTTCCAAACAGAACTGGCACTTATTTTCAGGTTATTCTCAAGTAACGGCGATGATTATTAAACACAGAAACAGAATTGAACTGTACATGTTTTTATCACGTTATTTTAAAATTATTTTAATATCATATAAAACATACTTCTAAGAATATAAAACATATAATTGGAACAAGTATATTCTCCAGCTTAGTATGAATGTTTAGCATAATGAGTCAACTTCGAGAAGAGTGTCGCTACAAAGCAAAGGCATGTGATTGCTTTGGAATGACTCCGATTCTTACAAAATTTTGATTATGTATTTTATACAAAGGATGGCAAGTGAAACGCAGACTTAATATTTTTCTTTTGTTTCTGAATTTTTTCTCTCTCAATGATAAGATTTCTTCTCATACTTAATCTGAAGATGAAAGACTGTTAAGGATTCAAAAATCAAGCAGTATAAGACAAGGATGAGATCAATCAAATACATTAACTTGGAAGTGTTTCCATTTGAGATATTTGAGTAATTTGTCTCTGACAGGTAAGCTTGTTTGTTATGTTAGGAGCAAAGGTAGGTTATTATAAAATAGTTATTTTGAAGAAATAAACTTTTCCAATAAACCCCAAAGCACAAAAAAATCAATCTCTGCTATACAAAATATTATATTTTATAGTGATTTATAATTTACAAAGCACATTCACAAAAAGCGTCTCATTTACTTCCTATAAAAGCCCAGTAAAAGAGAGATTATTATTCATATTTTTGGATGAGAAAACTGAGAACAGAGAGCTTAAATTACATGTGTGAGATAACAGTAATAGAAATCAGAGCTGGAGCTTGAATGTAGACTCTTGATTCTCCATCTAGGGCTCCTTCCTCTACTGTCAAATCCCTACATGCCTTCAATTTAGAGGTTTGAAGAGGATTTATTATTCTATCACATACAAGATTACTAGTTAAATTCTGGGCAACGCTAATATAAATATGATGCTGGAGTTTTTAATGGCAATGCAGAGAAGGATTAGAGAAAAAAGTATACATAAAATAACAGAGGTATGAAGAATATCAAATAAAGATTACTGCAGATGAATGCAGGGGGTACAGAGCAATTAAGCCAATAACTCCAACATGCTTAATCATAAATTCTGAAACTAGAGAGCCCATGCTAGTTCACCAGAGAACAAAACAGTGATTCTACTTTTATACAGCTTCCCGGTAACTTGGCTTTCCACTAGCTGTGAGTTTTATGAAGGACAGGGATTTTGTGACTTTTACCAAGACAATGTGAAAATACTGTGATTTCAGACATAAAATGGTTAAAAGGGAACAAACTTTAGGCACCTATGCCCAGAGTAGAATGTTCACTGTTTCTATACCACTCCTTGTTATATGGGTCTTCCTAATGAGAAAGTGACCCTTCCTTCCAAATGGAGTAAAAGATAAATAAACTCCATAGATGTGGCATTAGGTAGAAATGTGATCCTGTCAGAATATATCATACCAAAGCAGTGAAGAGAGGTTTGAATATGAAAATAAAGATAGGAACTTTTTGAGTGAAAAAAGAAAGTAAAAGCAGGCATTTTGCTTCTCTTGGTTGTGAATAATTGACCACAGGATACCTAGGATGAAAATCAAGAGGCAGCTGAGTAAGTATCTACCAGATTTGTATAAGAAGGAACACATCCAGGTCTAATGAGCAGGGTCATGACTTAAGCAAATATAACACAATTCCTCATCCAAACGCAACTCCCTGATCAATTCACATGTCCTGAGCTCCTTTAATGAAATAGAAGCTGGGCGCTCTTTAAGAAGAAATTTACAGTTACTTTACAAGTAGCCTCTGTGAATCTTCCTCCTAGCCTTCTTTAAATAGATCTCAACTCGTTTAAGGTAACAAACTAGCAGAGTGATGTATCATATAATTTGTTGAGTATTGAGCAATGGTTATGATAACATTAATTCCTATATCTCTAAAATATCACTGGAACTACTGGTCAGGGTTAGGACTTACAGGTCCCCCATGACTGTAGCATTTTGATGTAAATCTACTCCATGTTAAGCTCAGGAGGAATCTGAATTTACCAGGTTACTCCCTGAGTTCCTGATTATATAGAAACAAATCTGTTTAGCTTGCTTTATGATCTTCACAATTACTTTCTAACTTGTGAGGTTGGTGTTCTAACTGAAGAGAGGACCAACTGACACTAATGACCTTTTCTGTCTAAATAATAAATCAAAAAACAAATTATCATGTTCCTGGAAGATTGCATTGATTGGTGCCACTATAGTATCAAACAATTTAGAAATACAGGGGTGTTCCATCCTTACTTTCATTTAACTTTCTTGATTGTATTCCTAGAAAACAGGTAGTTCTTAGGGGAAGGGAAAGGAATTTATTGTAAGTTTAATGAATTAGTGTCTCCAATTACATACATTGTTCCATATATGGTCCTCTTAATGGAACAATTTAATGTAGGGATTTTTACATACCATGCAGCACAGTGATCTGGAGAATTATTTCCTATTCCCATAAACATGTTTGCTTTTACCTGGCAAGAAGAGCAGTATACCTTCAGAGTCATAACTCTTGAACACATTGATTCATATTCAGACTGAAGAGTCTACGAAACACTATTTTTTTAAACCAACTACGTTGATGATTTCATACTCATATGTTCTAAAGTTTAAGAAGTACATGTATCCTAGCTTGATAATATACATATGTATGTAGAAGGTAAATTAATTTATCAGGAAATAATCACTTGCAGTGATGTGAAAAATGCTAGGATAGTTCCTCCAAGGAAAAGAGCAAATTATTGTCTCCTACATCTAAAAAAGTTTGGATCTCTAAACTTTGGAGAAAATGTATATCATATTTGGGTTTGCACTTCAACTGAATGACCAGGTGAACTCACAAGTTCCCTGCTTTGAGTTGCAGCCCAAAGCAAGGGAAATCTTACTTGTTAATTCAGACTAAGCGTTGTATTTCCTTTGTCTCAACAGAGTTTCATCTCTTGATTTAAAGACTCAGCAACATGTACCTCTCTTTCTCACACTTCTCACTGTTGCAGTTTTACATGTTTTATTTTTATTAATGACTACTGTAGTCCAGACTGTGTTTCATGAGGATGGAGACTGTCTTTTTTTTTTTTTTTTTAACTATAGTATCCCCTGAACATATCACAATGTTTTCTACAGAGAAAGCATTCAATAAAAATTTGTTGAATAAATGACTTAATAAATGAAAAAAAATATATATATATATTTCTTCTTAATCTACTTTACTGGTGGGATATACATAGTTATCTCAAAATGTTAGTTTGTTCATTCTCAATGAATATCTTTGTTGTGGCTATAAAATCTAGAATTAGACATCCCCTTTGCATTAATTTATGTAGCGAGACCTTACTTTCCTGCCAAAGTCAAGTCAATAGCAACTATGGTGGTAAAAAGCAATTAAAGAGGAGTAATTACAAACAATGCTTAAATTCCAGAGGAAGCTCAACTCTATCACCCCTCCTCCTATTTCATCAGGATGAAAGCAGCAATGATGGGATCAGAGGCAGCCAAACTACATGTTAGGGGAAAGAATAACAACAAACATCTCTTGTACTGAAATTCTCTCAACTGGTCTCTACAGGCCTTTGGATGTGAGGACAACTCTTGGTTCCTTTTTCCATATGGGTTCTTCTTTCTTTCCCTGCAATCTCTCATACAGCCCGACAGATAAAAGAAAGCCCCAGATTTCCTTTCTCTGGGGAGAAAGCATTTCTCCCATTACCTTTGAAGACCATTTACATATCAGCTGGGCCCCAAAAGGTAGAGAGAGGTAACTGGTATAGTTATTTTAGGCCTGTTTCCAGTTTAAGCAAACAGAAACATTGTGCTTAATTATGAATCAAACTAGACCACCAGAGAAGAGGACTGAGCAGAATTCAAAGGTCCCTGATGAAAGTGCAGCACATTAATTTCTTGGCATGGCCCTTCCATGGGGAATTTTCAGTGGTTATAGGCAGTATGGATTTAGGAATGGATTAGGAATGTATGTATGGATTTAGGAACGCTCAGTCCTCAATATCTGTCATACATACTTCAGTGACACATGATACAGAAGGTTTACTGTCACACCTACAACTCAATGTGAAGGCATACTTTTTCTTTTCACATAACATTTACTGACAGCTGTTGAAAATTAAGAAAATAATAAACATGATTGCAGTAAGCCAAATGTATAAATAGCTCTTGGAAAATAATGAAACAATCAAGCAAAGAAAATTAAAAGAATGCAGCATTAACCCTACTTTTCTAGTTGAACCAAGTTAGATCCACTTCAAGGTATGAGGTTAAAACAGGTTGGTTTTGTTGTTGTTGTTGTTTTGCTATCCTAATTACTTAATCATTCCTCTCAGATACAACCTAGATACTATTTACTTTTCAATGTCTCCAAGCTAATTAAACAAGTGCATTAAGGAATAAATAAGAAGATCAAAGGGAGAGAAGACAGAGCATAAATAATGGAAATTTGAAAAATAATTTTAAAGAGAGAATGTCTTTATTTATATATATATTATATATATATATAATATATAAATATAAATTTATATCTTACTATATCTTGTTGCCTGTAGGGTTTTCTTTGAACAATAAATAAGAACATATAATTTTCATTGATTTAGCACCAACTACTTATTGTCTTTCCAATCCAATTATAGAAACGCTATCCATTTATCTTAACTCATTTAAATATTTTTAAAATATTTTAATCCCAAATCCCAACAATCTGTTTTTAAAAAACATTTTCCTCTTCATTGCTTTTCTCTTTTCTTCTCCCTTAAGGTTTCCCACCCTGCTATTTCCTTCTTCTCACTTATTAGCTTTACCCGCCTCTCTTCCTACAGCCCCCAATTTCTCCCTGTGCCTGTCTCTGGGAACACGCATCTCATCTTCCACCTCCTTCCCTTCCTCTCTCACTCTCATATTCGTACTCCTTCACAATTTCTTTATTCCCTTCTTAACTACTTTTTTCTCTAAGTTACATTTTCTTTTCTCTTTTTCAGGGGAGGAAGAGTATAAGCTATTTGGAGACAGAGAACCAAGAAGAAAACCTTTAACCTCTCCTCACCTGAAAATAATTGAAAAATCTTCAAGAAATGACAGTATTTGAATTGTATTCTACGTTGAGGTTTACGTTAAGGTCAGAAATCTTGGCTGAAATCTTTCCTGCTTAAAACAGGAGAATGGAAATGCCAACCTGTCACATGGCTTTGCTTTGAATGTAATCTCAACTTACCCGTTTTGGGGATATTCAAATTGTCAAATATCAGTTTCTAATTAAACTGTTCCAAGTGTGATACATTTTTGGTTGTGTAAAATCATCTCCATTTTCTGGCATTAAATGTTTAAAATATCTCCACCCATAAATGTCATTCCTTGCCTTTCTACAATATACAACATATTGGACTGTTACCCAGGGGCACTTTCCCTAATGTGAAACCTAAATGAAAGTTGTCCTCATCATCTACAGTGTTGCATTTAAATACAGAAGCCTTTCCAGGCAGCTGCTGAGGGAATATAAATTTGAAAAAAAAATATAACTTAGGTCAAATGCATTTCAATGCTATAATTACTGCTTCTATCCACAAGTGATAGATAAATTTCACATAAGTATAATAGCGTTAACGATGCCAACTTCTGTCATGTAGTGAAGGTTTAAACACCATTAAAGCATAGTACACACATACTGTTTTACGATACTCATAGCTCTCTAGGGAAAATAAAAATGAACACAAACCACTAGCTTTGTTCTGACTTTACAAATAACATACTCTAAGAAATATATTCCTCTAAGAATATAATCAGCTTTTATATTTATACATATGTAATATATCTCATTAGTGCCTTCTCTTTTTAGCAAAATTCGGCTCCTACAGAAAAAAAAGAAAAGCTGTTAGATGTTTACTGAATTACAGAGAAACCTACAGGACATAAGCATAGACAAAGCTTCAATGCTTCAGCTCCTGAAATGGTTCCAGCATTTCTGAGGCAAATTAGCTCTCTTAGATAGGCAGGTCAGAATCGGAATAGTCTCTAAAACTTTCTTCAGGGATACAGTTCTTAGTAGGATAGAGGTCTGGGAAATTTTTACACGGTGCATTTAAGTAAAGGAATAAGTTGAACATCAAACAGTTGACCTCTGATTACCATATGTTCTAGGCATAGGGAATTAGTGAATAAAGCAATGAATAAAACATAGTTAACATTAAACAAAAATAAAATTAAATACTAATTAAAAACTAAAGTATAGCATGACAAATGGTGATAAATGCCATGGAGAAAGAAAAAAAACAGGTGAGTAGAACAGGGAATATGGTGGTGAAGAGTTGTAATTCTAAATTTGGTGATCATGTAGGACTTCAGGGTAAGTGTGATACTTGAGCTAAGACCCAGTAGTGGAGGTAAGGAATTAAGCCATGAAGAAAAAGGGGTGGAGAAGGCTTAAGTCTAGTCAATATCCAGAGCAAAAGCTCTCAGGTAGGGGTGAGCTTGGAGAGTTTAAGAAATAAAAAGGAGAACGTTATAACTGGAATGAAGTGAAGGGCAGTAGTAAGGGAGGCTCACAAGGTGATAGAGGATGGTATCTTTTGAAACATACACAGATACAGCTCAAGCAGATAAAACTGTTAAGCAGATTTGTTGTAAAGATACAAACAGCATAGAGAATAATATATTTGCTTATTCAGGACCACTTTAAATTCACTCATCAGCATTAGTCACTGTGCCTCTGAAAGTGTCTTGGTCTCTCTTGCTTATTATATACCTTTCTACAAAATGACTAATTAGATTTCCAAGCATACAGTGCAAATAATATGTAATTCCTAATATATACCCTGCTTCCTATGCACATTTACAGTTACACAATTGAAATTATCACTTACATGCCCTGACAGCACAAAAGCACTCAATACAACCCACAGTAAGTTCATGACCTTCCTTCCTAACTTATTCTTTTAGTAAATAAAATGGACATCGATACAGAAAATCCTGTTTATACAGTTCAACATCCATTCTCCTATCCTCTTTAATATCAGAGCCAGATTTTAGCAGAGCTCCTGCTTGCTGTTACAAAAGTATACATTTTCTTAGCCTCTTTTTCAGCTAGTTTGGCAATGTGACTAAATTTTGTTGAATTAGATGTGACCAGCACTGTTGTTTGGGTCTGATTCTTTAAGGAGAACCAACGCAGCAGTCTGCATCCCTGCCGTTTCTTCATCCTCCTGCAGTGGGGAATAAATGAAGTTCTTGAACGATAGGCTTAAACCATGTGACGGAAACGTGAAGATGGAAAGCTCAATACTAGTATGGTGAAATAAAAAGATGAAAGTCTAGTTCATTGATGTTATTGTAGAACTGTGATACCGTTTTGGACTGCCTACCTCCTAATTTCTTCTATGTGAGTTTAAAAAATACCTTTGTTCCATCAAGGAATTTTTATGTTCCAATGAGCTGAACATAATTAAGAGATACAACCATTCTTTTATTGGTCCATATTTAGAACCACCTTTCACTCTGCTTTAATTCATCCTATCTAGTACTAGTAATTAGCTGTAACATTCTATTTAGTTACCTTTGGATACCTAAACCATCTCTTCTCTAAGTAACTGCCTTTCTCTCATTACTTATGATACACAGGACTGAAGGCATTTTCTTAAGGCTGTCTATAGTCAGCTGGAAAAACAGTTATCCCTACATACAGATCTATTCCTTCCCCTTTTCTGTTCAAGTTAGTCTGGTCATTTAATTTTATTAGCATAACTTTCAAAGCTATTCTACGACAGTTATAATTTGTGTTTCCAAAAACAACATACATGGCAGTATCATTTTCCATTTGTCTCCCACCCCCACTTATGAATCAATCATAGAGATACTTTCCATGTCGGAAGCTGTCAGACACACAGCTATATCTACACTTGTCAATGCCTGAGTTGCCCTTATTTTTTTTAATCAAAATATCAGCAAGACGGGATAATAGAAATTCATATGTGTGTAAAATAAAGCACATGCAATTTGAAATCTTGGGTTAAGGACTTCTCAGCAGCTTAGACTTTGGAAATTTTCTCACTCTTTGTGAATATCATTTTTTTTTTTTTTTTTGCGGTACGCAGGCCTCTCACTGTTGTAGCCTCTCCCGTTGCAGAGCACAGGCTTCGGACGCACAGGCTTCGGACGCGCAGGCTCAGCGGCCATGGCTCACGGGCCCAGCCGCTCCGTGGCATGTGAGATCATCCTGGACCGGGGCACGAACCCGTGTCCCCTGCATCGGCAGGCGGACTCTCAACCACTGCACCACCAGGGAAGCCATCTGAATATCAATTTTATAATCAGTAAATTGTCAATAAATAATGTCTTGCTGGCATTGGTTAAAAAAACTAAGTTCAGCCTAGGGCTTCCCTGGTGGCGCAGTGGTTGAGAGTCCGCCTGCCTAGGGTTGAATCCTTGACGGAGCAAGAGGGAGAGGATTTATCCCTCCACTGTAAAGATGTATAAGTGTATATAATAAATATGGACAACACATATGTAATCATTGTTTTTAGATATTGGCCAATAGGGAATTGTCTGTTATGAAGGGAAATTGTCTGCTTAGAAGCGGGAAAAAAAATCACTGACACTTTCTGCTTCCAGACACATTCCAGACGACAGGGCAGGTAAAGAATGCCAGGGAGTTCATCACCGTCTTTTTCAGTTGAGACAGGTTCTAAGATCAGGAAATCTGAGGAGGCTGGAAATTTCCAGGCCTGCAAAAAGGCAGGAGGATATAAATAGTAAAAGAGGCCCAGAAATCAACATAGTGGACTGCTCATATATAGGCTGAATACTAAAACATAAATATGTGACATGAAATTCCACAACATCAAGCACAGAGGAAAAAGGGAGCTGTAAGCTTTATATAGTTCACACAGCTTTACAAAAGACTGGGAGGCATTTAAGATCCTACGAGCCACACTGTCACTCTCCTTTGATCACTTAAGGCATGTAGTAGAAAAGTCAAAAGGGAAGTCTTTAGTTGTAAGGTTAAATAATTGCCAGAGTAATAGCTATTCTAGACCACACAAACAAAGCTGATGAACCAGATTTAAAAGAATCAAAGCGAACCATATGTAACTTAACAGATATGGTTGGAAGAATTGTGTATACTTACAGAAAGGAAGAAACTTCACTTTCCCTTGCACCACACATACAAAATGTAACATGAGATCAATTTGAGATCGATTTTAAATCTAACTACATATAAGCATTAAAACTATGAAAATACAGAAGCAAAAATAATAAAATACAGGAGAAAATTTCTACAATATTAGAGTAGGCAAAGATTTCTTAGTACAAAATAAACAGGAAACTTAAAAACAAAAAATTTATATCCTCAACAAAGTACTAGCAAACCAACTCCTACAATACATTAAAAGGATCACACACTATGATCAAGTGGGATCTATCCCAGGGATGCAAGGATTTTTCAATATACACAAACCAGTAAGTGTGATACACCACATAAACAAATGGAAGAATAAAAACCATATGATCTCAATAGATGCAGAAAAAACTGTTGATAAAATTCTACATCCATTTATGATTAAAAATTCTCCAGAAAGTGGGCACAGAGGGAAGATACCTCAACATAATAGACAAACCCACAGCTAACATCATACTCCATGGTGAAAAGATGAAAGCATTTCCTCTAAGATCAGGAACAAGACAAGTATATCCATTCTCATCAATTTTATTTAAACATAGTTTTGGAAGTACTAGCCACAGAAATCAGAGAAGAAAAGCAAAATAGAAGGGATCCAAATTGGAAAAGAAGAAGTAAAACTGTCACTGTTTGCAGACGACATGATACTATACATAGAAAATCCTAAAGATGCTACCAGAAAACTACTAGAGCTCATCAATGAATTTGGTAAAGTTGCAGGATACAAAATTAATATACAGAAATCTGTTGCATTTCTATACACTGACATGAAAGGCCAGAAAAAGAAATTAAGAAACAATCCCATTTACCACTGCAACAGAAAGAATAAAATACCTAGGAATAAACCTCCTAAGGAGGCAAAAGACCTGTACTCCAAAAACTATAAGACACTGATGAAAGAAACTGAAGATGACACAAACAGATGAAAAGATATACTTTGTTTTTGGAAGAGTCAATATTGTCAAAATGACTATACTACCAAAATAAACAAATGGGACCTAATTAAACTTAAAAGGTTTTGCATAGCAAAGAAAACAATAAACAAAAAGAACCCACACAATAGAAGAAAATACTTCCAAAAATGCAACCAACAAGGGATTAATCTCCAAAATATAAAATCAGCTCATACAGCTCAATATCAAAAAAACAAACAACCCAATCAAAAAATGGGCAGAAGATCTAAATAAACACTTCTCCATAGAAGACATACAGATAGCCAAAACGCACGTGAAAAGATGCTCAACATCACTAATTATTAGAGAAATGCAAATCAAAGCTAGAATGAGGTATCATCTCACACCAATTAGAATGGGCATCATCAGAAAATCTACAAATAAGTGCTGGGGAGGCTGTGGAGAAAAGGGAACCCTCCTGCACTGTTGGTGGGAATGTAAATTGGCGCAGCCACTGTGGAGAACAGTATGGAGTTTCCTTAAAAACTAAAAATAGAGTTACCATATTATCCTGCAATTCCACTCGGGGGCATACATCTGGAGGGAACAATAATTCGAAAAGCTACATGTACCCCAATGTTTACTGCAACATTATTTACAATAGCCAAGACATGGAAGCACCCTAAATGTCCATCAACAGATGAATGGATAAAGAAGAATGTGGTATATATATTTACAATGGAATATTCCTCAGCCATAAAAAGGAACAAACTAATACTATTTTCATGAGCATGGATGGACCTAGAGATTATCACAATAAGTGAGGTAAGCCAGACAGAGAAAGACAAATATCATAAGATATCACTTATATGTGGAATCTAAAAAAAGATACTAATGAACTTATGTACAAAACAGAAACAGACCCATAGACATAGAAAACAAACTTCTGGTTACCAAAGGGGAAAGGGCGGGGGAGAAATAAATTAGGAGTTTGGGATTAACATATACATGCTACTATATATAATATAGATAACCAACGAATTAAGGACCAACTGTATAGCACAGGGAACTACACACTCAATATTTTGTAATAACCTATAAGGTAAAAGAAACCGAAAAAGTATACATATATATATATATATATATATATATATAGGAGAAATGTGAAGGCAGATAAAGGCATATGGCACCTGGCACATTTGTGCTATACACTGAAATTAACTAAACATTGAAGTATGTAAATCAACTATATATAAAAATATAAAGAAAAAAAACAAAAAAGTCGTTAAAGTGGATTTTATCAAACTAAAACTTCTCAAAAAGTTACCATTAAGAAAATGAAAAGGCAAGCTACAGAATGCAATAAAAAAATATTTTTCCTTTCTTTCTTCCTTCCACCCTTTCTTCATTTTATATCTATCTATCTAATATATACATCTCTGATAAAGAATTTTCAAATAGAATATATAAGGAACAATTGCACCTCAATAATAAGTAGATAAAAACAATTTAAAACATGGACAGAATATTTTAACAAGGAGTTTGGAAAAGATGAATAAATGGCCACCACACAAATGAAAAAATGCTCAATATTATGTCATTAAGAAAGTGCAAAAACAAAAACAAAAGCACAAACAAGATATCACTACAAATGTACTAGTAGGGCAAGCATTAAAAAGACTGACAATTCCAAGCCTTAAAGGTAAGGGGATCAACTGAAACTCTCATGCACTACAAGCAGGA
>NW_006774094.1:791350-798095 GCF_000442215.2 Lipotes vexillifer
AGGAATGTAAAGTGAGAAATCACTTTGAAAAACATCTTGGGGTAGTTGTTCTAAAATTAAACATACACTTACCATATGACCCAGCAATTGCACTTCTGGCTATTTACCCAATAGAAATGAAAACCTATTTCTATACAAAGGCTTTTACACAAAATTTTAAAGCAGCTTTATGTATAAAAGCATCAAACTGGAAACAACTGAAAACTAATGACAATCCAATTGTCTACTCAGTGTGGCTTAGCTACCGGTTCCTTTCTCTGTGTGTCTTCTCTTTGCTTATCAATCTGAAAACCTGTTACTTTATTGTATACAGCTAGAGAAAGTATATGACTATCTAATTAAATGTATATTAATTTTATAAAAAAATTTATAACAGCCTATTTCATAGATTGCTGAAAAAACTATGGATTGACTGATGTGAGGTCAGTTACGTATCCTCAGTCCTTTGAGCCTAGATTGGCCTCATAATCCAGAGTACATCACTGATTCTCATGGAACATATTAATTCTGCTTTCATCAGCTGGGGCTGTGAATGGTATTATTTGGTTTAGAAGCAACACATATCTAGAAATATCCAATACCATGAATAAACTGTTTAGTATAAAATCATGAACAGAAGAAAGGAAGAGAGGAGGAAAGAAAATAATTATTTTCAGCTGATTTGCCTGTGACAACCAAAGTGATATGAATAACTAAGGAAAAAAATAAAACTAAGTTATGCTTCCATTTGTGTCCAGTAGGTTAAATATACTGAAATAACGAAGGCTACAATAAATGAATAACAATACAGTGGAACTTATGTTCAGCCGTCTCCCTATCACAGTTATCTATTACACAGGTTTGTAATCTATGTTCTTAGTCATTTGAGTATTAATATTGACATTATTATTACCATGATATCATTCTAGATACCACTACATCTTGCAAATGACTTTAACTGATTGTATTATGATCAACATCAAGCTCAATAACAAAAAAACAAACAACCCAATCCAAAACTGGGCAGGAGAGCTAAATAGGCATTTCACCAAAGAAGATACACAGATTGCCAACAAACACATGAAAGGATGCTCAACATCACTAATTATTAGAGAAATGCAAATCAACACTACAATGAGGTATCACCTCACACCAGTCAGAATGGCCATCATCAAAAAATTTACAAACCATAAATGCTGGAGAGGGTGTAGAGAAAAGGGAACCCTCTTGCACTGTTGGTGGGAATGTAAATTGAAACAGCCATTATGGAGAACAGTATGGACGTTCCTTAAAAACCTAAAAATAGTTCTATTTTTAGAACTATATGACCCAGCAACCCCACTACTGGGCATATACCCTGAGAAAACCATAATTCAAAGAGTCATGTACCACAATGTTCATAGCAGCACTATTTACAATAGCCAGGACATGGAAGCAACCTAAGTGTCCATCAACAGATGAATGGATAAAGAAGATGTGGCACATACATACAATGGAATATTACTCAGCCATAAACAGAAACGAAATTGAGTTATTTGTAGTCAGGTGGATGGACCTAGAGTCTGTCATACAGAGTGAAGTGAGAAAGAGAAAAACAAATACTGTACGCTAACACATATATATGGAATCTAAAAAAAAAAAAAAATGGTTCTGAAGAACCTAGGGGCAGGACAGGAATAAAGACGCAGACATAGAGAATGGACTTGAGGACACAGGGAGGGGGAAGGGTAAGCTGGGACGAAGTGAGAGAGTAACATTGACATATATACACTACTAAATGTAAAATAGATAGCTAGTGGGAAGCAGTCGCATCACACAGGGAGATCAGCTCGGTGCTTTGTGATCACCTAAAGAGGTGGGATAGGGAAGGTGGGAGGGAGACGCAAGAGGGAGGGCATATAGGGATGTATGTATACATAGAGCTGATTCACTTTGTTATACAGCAGAAACTAACACAACATTGTAAAGCAATTATACTCTAACAAGATGTTAAAAAAAATATATCAGTATGCTGAAGACTATCCTGGTGACTATCTCTCTAGGTATAGATAAGACATCAATTGCAATAATATATAACTACCACTATTTTAGGGAAAAATTGTATGTGTTTTTTTAATGAAGATATTTACATTCCAAATAGTTGAACCTTTACATGGAAATCAGAATATGGTGGCTACATGACTTACTGGAATAAATTGGCTACTAGACCACAATGAAGAAAAACGTTAATTAAAAAGAATACATATCCTGCTGCATTTATTTCTATTGTACCACTAATATATTTTCCTAGACTTAGCACTCTTTAGATTTTATTTATCTATTTTTTCTATAGAGAGTCTATCCAAGTGAAATGAAAGGCTCTGAGTACAGTTTATGCCGTGCACAAAATATCTGTGCTTATTGCCATTATGTAGCTGATGGACCATACAGCATGATGCTTTCGAAAGGCCAAATATAAAACAGAGTTGTTAAAATGTATCACATCACTTTATAGATTAGGAAAGTGCAATGATATGATATTTCAAAGATGCCACAATAATTAAGCAAAACGACCCCACCAAGCATTTGTTAGGTTTAAAGATGCAGCTGCTCATAATTTAAATCACACATTTGACATTTTACACAAAACCCAGAGAAAACCCTCATTTTCATGGGAAGAAGAAAACATAACTAACCTGCACCTTCCTTTCTTGCTTCAAGAAAATCTGGTGAAGGAGAAGTAGTACAGTCTTGGAAGTTCAACAAACCTAGTTTTAAATTCCTGACTGCCCAGAACTGACTATAGCTGTGAAACTTTGAAGGTTAATAATTTCTTTGGACATGAGCAAGAGTTGATATATCAGTCCTAAGAGGGATGATATGAGGATTTATGATAAGAGGCAGGCATATGATAAACACTTTTTCCAACCCCCCCAAGATGAAATATAGGAATTGGGATATTTTAGCAGATGCGATTGAGGGTGGTAGCATGCCGTGACACACGTGAAAGTGTTGAGGTCTTTTTTCTTCCCAGAAAAAAATTATGCCAATTTAGGAATTCTCAGATGTTCATTTTTAGGCATATAAAAGTAAAACTGAATGCATTCAGAACCTTGTCATTAATTCATGAAGTGACAGAAGATATTTGAAATAAAACAATAACTGTTATTAATTAATAAAATTATACTCTCACTACATTTTAAAAACTTCTCCAATAATTCCACTTTCATAATTTACAAATCAATTGTATATATTGTGTCATATATTGCTTTTGATATATTTCATATTATCCCTGCTTGCCTTTTTCTATTCTCCAGATCTTATCTTCATTCTGAGAGATACGTATCTAACTGCACATGGACGACAGATTCAGTATCCTTCTCCCATGTCCATAGTCACTGTGTTAGTTTCTTAGAGCTGCTGTAACAAGTTACCACAAAACTGGTGGCTTAAAACAACAGAATTTTTCTCTCGCACTTCTGTATGCCAGAAGTCCAAAAATCAAGGCATGTCAGGGCTATACTCCCTCTTCAGTCTCTAGAGGAGATTCCCTCCTTGCCTCTTCCAGCTTCTGGTGGTTCAAACATTCCTTGGCTTGTGGCTGCGTAACTCCAATCTCTGCCTCTGTCTCCATAGGATCTTATCTTCTCTTGCATCTCTTATAAGGATACCTGTCACTGGATTTAGAGCCCATCTGGATAAACCAGAATGATTTCATTCTGAAATCCTTAATTACATCTGCAAAGACCCTTTTCCAAGTAATGTCACATTCACAGGTTCCTGGGGTCAGGATACGGATTTATTTTTGGAGGGGCCTCCACTCTATGCACAACTGTCACCCTTTCAGTTTTCTCACTCAGCTGCAGCCTTCTTTATTTGCCGTTTTTCAGTAGTTTATTCTAGTCTTCCTCATAGGAATACCAGTCACTTTCTCTATATTCCTACAAAACTGTAAGACCCTCCCTAGATATATTTTAATTCCTGGAAATATAAAACCCTATGACTCATCACATAAACTGTTTTTTTTTAATAAATGTCCCTACCCTCATGATGTTGCAAATACTTAGTAAAACCCCTTACCTTGAAACAGTTCAACCACTACTCCTCTGATCTGCACGTGGGATTCTCAGAGCTGCTGAATTAGTGCACGTGTTCACACACACACACACACACACACACACACACACACACACACACACACACACACAGAACTGCATTCTTATAAATTCATGATATGAAATGAAGCTGGGCTACAAGTATGCATTTTCAATCTATTTATATTTTTCTAGTTAGATCTCTTAATCTATACAGATTATTTTTAACCTACTTCCTTTCTTTCAAGTATCTTATTCTAAGTTTTCCTCATTCCCTTTCATCAGGCAGCTATCCAAAACAAACACTCTCAGCTTTCTTTAACAAACTCTGTTATCCTGACCCTATCTCTGTTCACCACTTACAATGGAAAAGGCATTCTTCACCTCTTACCACAAACTGTGCTTTCCATCCCACGGTGTACCTGGGCTCCCTAAGACCACCCCAAGTTTCAATGATTCACTAGATGGGCTCACAAGACTCAGCATATAGTTGTACTCAGATCATGATTTATTACAGAGGAAAGGATACAAAGCAAAATCAGCAAAAGGAAAAGGTGAATGAGGCAAAGTTCAGAGGAAACCAGGCACAAGCTTCCAGGAGTCCTCTTTCAGTGGAGTTACACAATGTATTCAAACTCCTCTAGCGAAAAATGAGGACATGTAAAACATTATCTAACAGGGAAGCTTGTTAGGATCTCAGTACCAAGGGGTTTTATTGGGGGCTGGTCACTCAGGCAGGCACACACTGCCTAGCACATACCAAAATCCCAGACTCCCAGAAGAAAGGCAGATGCTCAGCACAAAACATATTTTTTGCACAGAGAATTTAGGCACTGCAAGCCCCTCTTATCAGTACTGGGGATGGTGGAAAATCTGAAATCCACATTCTTGGATGCCAACCATGGGCCAACCTTGAAAGCAGACCTTTGTAAGGATTACAATCTCACACTTTCTCTTTTCCGTACTTCTACGTTCCTATCCTCAGGAGCCTTATCCTTTATATATTATTCCCTTTCTTTTCTGTACTTTCCTATGTGTACACCTTGTTCCTCTCCTTTTGCACATTCTTATCACAATTTAAATAAGCTCACATCTTAATAAAATCCTCCCATGTCACGTTTTCCTCCAGTTGCCTCACTATCACTATCACTATCTTCACCTACTTATGTAACAATCTTGAAAGAATTCTCAAGCCTCTATCTTTCATTCCCTCAGTTAATTCTTATTCATCTAACCACTTTCTAACTCTATCTTGAAGCACTTCACAATAACTACTTTAGCATAAATTACGCACTGATATTCTGGCTGCTAGATAAACCCAACATTCTTACAATTTTAATCTCTCAGCAGCAGGGAAAATGTTGAGTCTGCATTCCATGGAGAATGTTTTTGTTTCATGATCTCTTGGGTCACTTCTCAGGCTTCTTTTCCTCTGTCTACACTCTAAATGTTGGTCTGGCATGGGGATTTGCCCAAGCCTGCTTTTTGCCTCATATAACTGACTGGCCATTCTTCGCTGGCCATGGATAACTTGTCGCCTTGCCATTCACATGAGGATGAACACGATCTCTTTGATTTAAAAAATAATGTAACTAACCTAAAATTTCTCAAGTGATAAAAATATTTATTAAAAATCTATTGAAAACATTTGATAAAGGGGTATAACCCTTCTGAAAAAAAAATTGTCTTAAGATCATACATTCTCCAGCCAAATCCATTAAGTAACTGCCATAGGAATTGGCTCCTGTCCATTTCTGGGATCTCATCCAGCCATTCGATTATGCAGGCTCTATGTGCCAGGCTTTCTATTAGCCACTGGCACAAACACATTTAATTGCTCACACAGTATTCCTTTCCCTTTACTGCTTACTAACAGTAGGGATTTCTGAGTTATTATGCAATTTCTGTACCACGCAATTCCAAGGACATCATGTGCAAAAAGGGGACAGTGGAACAAGACCCTTACTCTGTTTAAGGCAGCAATAAACCTAACTCAAGGCTTAAATAAGTGAACCCAGGAATCAGCATCTTTAAAGCTCTCCTGATGATTCTAATGTCTTGCCAAAGTTGAGAACCACTGTCAAAGCTAGTCACATCAATATCCTTCCTTAGTTTTCTAGACTTCTGTTTAGTGAGATGTGACCAATTTAGACCAAGTCCAGATATAAGATGTCTGTGTGATGTTCTAGGAAAACATTTGCTCTCCTGATAAAAACAGAATGCAAACTGTTATATGATCCTTCCCATTCATCCCTCTGACTTATCTGAAAGCAAATAAGATGTTTGAAACTACAGCAGTTGTCTTGAAGCCATCAGGCAACAAGTATAATGACTGAAGCCAACATATTAAAGATGGCAGAGCAGAAAGACAGTTGAAGACTGTGTCCATGGTTGCACTGTTAAACAACTGGACTAACTCCTACCCGTAAACTTGTTGTGTAAAAAATAGCAACTCCCTTCTTTAAGCCAACATTAATTATTAGTTGCATTATTTATAGCCCTGAAGTACAATTATGTGGTTCTTATCCCAGGTTTCCTTGTCAGATAGATTGGGCTAAAGTGGAGAAATCCTGTAGCGGTTGAGATTCATTCCTTAATAATGCTGCAGTCAGGAATTAACAATCAGTTGTGATCAGGTTACACAAGCAGGGACATGTTGGAAACATGCATGGCACTTGATTATTCTCAGCAGG
>NW_006774094.1:798165-813868 GCF_000442215.2 Lipotes vexillifer
ATGGCATTTGATTATTCTCAGCAGGAAATGAAGCAGTCTCCTAACTGCTAATCTATACTGCATCCAGTATATAGATGCTAATCTATACTGCATCTACTTAGAAATAGTAGAATTAATAATAATAGCCAATATTTAGAGAGCAATTACATGGACCAGTTATGTCCTAAACACTCCACAGGCATTATTTCAATCTAATCCTGACAATCACCTGTTTATTCCACTATAGATATGAAGAAAAAGGCTAAGAATAAAATTAATTTGCCCATTGCTTGACAGCTGTTAAACGCTCTAGTCAGAATTTGAACTGTCTTGATTCATAGGCTACTAAGAAATTCAGTATCCTTATCAAGTCCAAAGTTTTTCTGTAAATTCCAGAATACACAGCCATGCACTAGACACCTCCAATGAAAATCTCCTAGATGACAAAAGATATATACACAAACCTCAATCTGAGACTCCTCTTCTTTTAAAAAAAGGGTTCTATCATCTATACAGGTATCTATACAGGTATCTCTATACAGGTATCTCAACAAGAAATTTTTCTCTTACCCCCTTGTATTTCTGCTTATCAACCCATCTTATCCAATCAGTCATGCAATCACATAGATTAATGATTTTTTTAAAAAATATGACCCTATAGTGGATCATAAGATTAGTTGAGCGGATAATAATCAGTATTTTTAAGGTAAACTAGAACAGCATCATAACAACAGGCTGAAAAAAATCATATGATCAATAAATGTAATAAAAGCATGACAGAATTCAACACATATTCATGATAAAAACTCTCAGTAAACTAGGAATAGAGGGAAATTTCTTCAACTTGATAAAGGATATCTATGAAACCCTACAGCTAACATCATACTTAATGGTAAGAAACTTGAACCTTTCCCACTAAGAACAGGTATAAGACAAGGATGTCCTCTCTCAGCATTCTTTTTCAACATTGTACTGGGAGTTTTAGTTAATGTAATAAGGCAAGAAAAGGATATATCGATAAAAAGGGATATATAAGAATCTCAGATGACATGATTGTCTATGCAGAAAATCTAAACGAATCTAGCAAAAAAAAAAAACTCCTTTAACTGATAAGCAATTATAACAAGGTTGCAGAACCTAAAACTACTCTAAAAACCTAAAATCTTAATTTAAAAAAATCTTGTGCTGACCAAAAAAATATCAGTTAATAAATACAAGATACTGATACAGATATACACACATATGATGTATGTATACACATACAAATTTGCATTTATATAATTGATACATGTGATTATTATTTGATATAACACACACATAGGCCTATAGGCAGTTGACAAGCAGGATGAGGAAACGAACCAATCAATCATTTTGACGCCTGTGCTGAGTGACCTGCTTTGTGCTACATGATCTGAAGGACGAGTATAAAGGAACAAATGTCTAGAATTAGTTTTTAACAAAGAAAAGAGGTTGAATACAACTTTGTGGGAACATCTAAAGGTTCTGGCCTTAAAGTACTTAGAGCACTACTAGTAAGAACAGAAGGTCCAGCCACGGAACCAAGGGTGTGCATATGGACAGACATGATGGCACATCCCGTGTTTGAATGGGGCCAGCTCTCCCCTCTGTGGAGTAGTCAGTGAGAGAGCTGAGGAGACTTCTCTTGCTTTTACATCATCTCCCCCAGCCACGTTTCATGGCACCCTCTTCCCTGCTTTATCATTTGAAATTCCCTCTTAGTGCTACTACGTCAGCTTATATTAACAAAAATCAAAAAGAGTATTCCTAAAGCCCTCTAATCCACTGTTTTCAGCCTTTTAAAGCCGATTTTCTCTTGGCCAACACAAACAATGCCTTATTCTAATGTTGTCTAACATTTTACAATAAATGAACCTTGTGACTAAAAAAACGGTTTTTAAATAAATAAAAACATAGAACAGAAAATATCAGAATCTATAGGGCATAGTATTGCCTGAAACTAACACTTTTCAGATATATATGTATGTGTGTGTGTGTGTGTGTGTGTGTGTGTGTGTAATGAGAAGTGACACTAAGCATATTTTCTATTTTAGCCTGTGGTCAAAGTGTTTTAAAAGACTTTTGTAAATTCCATCTCCTAAATAACTCTTGAATCTACCCATTCTCTTTCTTTCATTTAAATTTCTACTCTATTTCAGCATCTCCTGAATTTTTCACGATCTTCCTGTTCTCTTTGCCTCAGGTTTTTCCACTTAAAATCCATTTTCTGCGCTCCAGCCCTGATTAGTTTTCAAAAGCAAAAAATCCAACAATGTTGCACCTTTGACGACTCAGTTTTTTGTGTTTTTTGTTTTGGGGGGATTTTTTGTTTTTTTTCTTTTGGTTTTGTTTTTTGCAATGAACTTTAAGTTTGAAATAATACTTAAAATGGTATATAATGCATTACCTTAAGTTTCAGAAGCTTCTTCCCTCTCTAACCTCATCTCGCTCCACTCATTATACATGGTCTGGTCACATTGAACTATTTTCAGTCAACTGAACATGGTCTTCCTACTTCTCTGCTGTTTCAAGACAATCCAGCTAAGTGGTAGGAAACAGCTGATAAACTTTATTTGCCATGTTATCATTGCATCTGCCTGGAACATTCTTTCTCTTTGTTCATCATCTCTTCCTTCTTTGATTACTACTCATGCTTCATATTCAAAGAATTTGTTAACACTTCTTGTGTATATTCTTGTTAACACTTCTTGTGTATACACTTTCCTGTGTATATTTTTATTTGTAACCCTTCTAGGGTTTGATGGCCTCTGGAGCTCCAAACAAGCTCATATGATACATATGTGAGATTTTTTTTTTTTTTTTTTTTTTTTTTTGTGGTACGTGGGCCTCTCACTGCTGTGGCTTCTCCCGTTGCGGAGCACAGGCTCCGGATGCGCAGGCTCAGCGGCCATGGCTCACGGGCCCAGCCACTCCGCGGCATGTGGGATCTTCCCGGACCAGGGCACGAACCCGTGTCCCCTGCATCGGCAGGCGGACTCGCAACCACTGCGCCACTAGGGAAGCCCCATATGTGAGATTTAAAAAAAGATATCTCCTACATATTCACGTTCTGTGGGCACATGACTTGGGCAGTGGACAGCATCCTTAGGCAGTGATTATACTTTCCAATCTCTCTCTCTCTCCCCCTCCCTTGCTCTCTCTCTGTCACTCACACATACACACACACCCCTGATGGCAGATGATCTCTACTGAAGCCCTTACCACTATGACTTGCAATTGATTGTTTACTTGCTGTCTACCTCACTAAATGGTAATACCCCTGAGGGGAAAACTTACATCACAATGGACTACCTTAGTTCCTGGCACAATATAGATATTAATTCCTTCATTCAACAAATACAAAGTGACCATCTTCTACGTGCTAGCAAATGTTCTAGCCACTGGAGATATGAGTGAAGAAAATAATCGAAATGCCTACTTTTAGTGAACTTACACTCTCATGGAGGGTGTCAAGGAAAAAGATAGTTTATGTTACTCAAATTGAGCTTAAGGACTTAATTGACTTGATATGCATCAAGAAGCAGGTGAAGACCAGACAATTTCCTGAGCCAAAGCACGTTTGAAGTTTCACTGGGCAAGAAAGACAGAGTACATTTCACTGTCGTTTAGAATCAGGTTGCAGTGTCCCCTGTCTATAAGTGCTGAAAATGTTCAGATGGCTTTGTGCCCCGTGCCTGGGATTACTGGTGCAATCCCCAAACAGTTCCTTTGAGATCTGTTTTTGTAAGCCTTGTAGTTTGTCTTTTCCTCAAGGTTCAGGGAGAAAAAGATAGCAAAAACAAAAACAAAAAGAGGGCTTGGGCTGTGGGAAAAGGGAGGGGGCACACTTCTATCATGTCTGTTTTAATTCTTTTACAAAAGATAATTAACATATTTCCTGGGGGCTTTACAAAATCATATTTTTATGCTAAATGTGTTATAAAATCTGTTCATTTAATACAACTACCCCATGAGGAGGGTTACCAGTGAGACGACTGACTAAGTCATAAAAAGGTTAAGTAACTTATCCAGCACTACATATCTAGAAAGTTTCAGAAGCAGATTTTGAGAGATTCTATGTTCCGAATCACTATGATTAACTGCTCCTGAATAAATAATTCTTGAATAAATGAACAATGAACACTTTTTCCTTAGAAGGTAGAAACAAACTTTCCTAAAAACCCACAATGCTAATCAGGTATTTTACTGCCAACCCAGTTTTAAAAAGCTGATTTGAGCGCTGCTGCACTGCATCTACTTGGTATTCATGATTTGAGGACTGATTCCAATCTCCCTAGGATTCCTCTCTAAAAGACTATCTGAGGAACACTAATATAAATGAGAATTATTTTATACCTTACAACTTAAATGGAAAGCATAATACTATATAAATAAAATATTATAGATAGTACATATTAAACATAAAAGCAATTGTACCTTTTTATTATATCATTAATAGACATTTAAATTTTCTGCTTGAAGAAAAAATGTTCAATGAAGTAGTGACATTTGAGTTTAATTTTAATGCAAAATATGCTTCCACATCAGTAAAATGTAAGTTAATGAGACTAGTTCTTTCTTTACTATTCTTAGGGGGTCTATCTTGAGATGTTTGGGGTTCAAATTAGGCTGATAAGGAGATTGAGAAGAAATCACATTCAGTATTCAGGGTCTGGTGGCACAATGCATCCTCTGAACTTTTCACAAAATACAGTAGAAAATAAGGAAGAATAATAATCTGGAAATGTAAAGTTCTAGTTTTTTATTTCTGCTATTTGCTTAATGTCACTTAGGCAAGACACTTTACTTATCTCTTCTGATAATGAGGAAAATAATAATCGCTTAGCTGTTATCTCAGGATGTTAAAAAATCTTCTATAAGATGTAAAAGAGTCGTATGTCTAATAAGCTATAAAATTACACACACACACATAAAATTATACACATACGTATAAAATTACAAAATTGCACCTGTCTTTACTGCAGGTGCATGATTTCAAGAATGTCTCCTATCCCCTCAGTATCTAGTTTTCTCATTTATAAAATAAGTGTATCATCTAGTTACCACTAAGTTTATTTTGAGCTCTAAATTTCTAGGTGTACAAATAAGAGGATCATGTAACTTTGAGTAGCAATATTATGACAAGAAAGTGGGTCAGTTCACTGGGCATCTACAAACTTCCACCTGTTGGTCCCACTGGTCCGCATCAAGCTCCACAGTAATTTATATATCAATATTTTCTCATTTCAGTAACTCTCCTTATCAGCGTCAGAGTCATTCAAAAAGGCAAATCTGATAGTGTCAGTTCTCTTAAGTTTATTTACGACTAAACTTTCAACTACAGAGAAAAGCTCAAATTTTTAGTAAGGCATCAAGGGTCCCTCATATGATGCTTACATTTCCAATATCTTTTCCTACAATCTTGGAAGCTTAGTGTTTGAAGTGAAACTTTGTAGGGCTTTATAGGCTATAGTGAAAAGATTTGGTTTAATTATAAGATAGGTGGGAAGCAATTAAAGGGTTTTACTTCTAGGAGTAAAATCATTCTCAGTTTAATTTAAAAAATCCCTCTGTGACAACAGGGTTAAAAAAAAAAAGGAAGAAAAAGAAAAGTAGAAACAATAATTGAGTCTGGAATTTTTTGATTTGCCCTAAGATAGTGATAGAAGAAATGGAAAATGTGGACAGATTTGGGATCTATTTTGGTAGAATACTTGATCTTAGAGGTAGAATACTTGATCTTAGAGTGCATGTAGGATAACTAGAGAATTGTCTTGAGTATCTGGAAAAACAGTAGTGCCATTTGCAGAGAGAGGGAAGGTTAAGCTACTTTCATATTGGCCATGTGGAGTCTGATGTACCTGTTAGACATAAAACAGAACTTTTAAGCAGGCAGTTTGAGTTCAGTCTCAAGATCAAGTGAGAAGCTGAAGATGGAGAGTCATCAGCATATAGAATGTATTTAAAGACATTGAAACACTGTGCAATCACCTAAGGAAAGCTCACAGATGGTGAATACATGAAGCCTCAAGACCAAGTCCCGAAATTTAGTTCAGGAGGAGGAGAAGGCAGATTGATCAATGTGGTCAGAAAAAAAATAAGAATATTGGGTGTCATAATAGTAACTGCATTCGTTTCCTATTGGTGCTGTAACAAACTGCTACAAATTTAGTAGCTTAAAGTCATATAGATTAATTCTTTTACATTTCTGGAGGTCAGACGTCTAAAATGGGTAGTCAGGGCTGCATTCTAGGGAAGAATCTGTTTCCTTTTCTACCTTCTAGAGGTTTCTGCATTCGTTGTCTCATGTCCCCACATCACTCTCACGTCTGCTTCTATTGTCACATCTTCTGTGACTCTCCTGCAAATCTCTTGTAAGGGCTTTTGATTACATCAGTTCTACTCAGATAATACAAGATAATTTACCCATCTTGAGATCTTTATCCTAATCTCATTAGCAAAGTCATATTTACCATGTAATTTAACACATTCACAAATTCTGGGATTAGGATGGGTGTATCTTTAGGTGGGGCCATTATTCAGCCTATCACAGTAGCAAAAGATTCAAGTATCTCATAAAGAGAGACTGTGATCAACAATGCTGAATACTGTAGAGATGCTGAGTGAAATGAAGACAGAGAAGTGACTCTTGGATTTGACAATTTACAGGTCACTGCTAACTTTGACCATTACCCTTTCAGCACTAGGTTGGAATGGGTTAAAGAGTAACTGGGAAATGAGAAAGTGAAGACAAGGAGTGTAGAAAACTATTTTGAGATGTTTGGTTAAGAAAGGGAATAGAGGAATAGTGCGAAGAAAAGGTAAAGTCTGTTTTAAAGATGAAAGTTACTAGTAGCACATTTTATGCCAACATACATGACCTAATAAAGGTGAAAAAATTTGTGATATGGAATAATAATAATAAATGCAAAAATGACATCCATGAGGAAAGAGAAGAGGGTATAATTGGATAATTGGAGAGGTTAAATTTTTTAATAGATCAGAGCACTTCACTTCCTCCATCTATAAAAACAGGAGGGAAGACAGAAAATGTTTACAGATGCAGAAAACAGAATTTGATGGTTGGAAGATGAGTGCATCCCATTTACATGCATCCTCTTAATCTATTTGAAGATGACTGTCTTCCACTGGGGTTTTCAAGGGGGTTTAATTCTAGGGAAGAAGTATATATAATAGAACATCATTTTCAGAGATTAAATGAGAAATTAAGTATCATTACTGACCTGCACTGAGTGCTCATTTGAGAATATGATCATTTCTTTAAAATAAAAGGAATCATCAGAGCTTTATGATTTTTCTCCTCTAATACTCGGTTGCCTTTATACAGGCACGGACACATTCGTTCACAGAATTCAACCAAAGCTGGCTTTTGAACTGGAGAGATTTATGGAGGAAAAATGGGGAGAATAAATTGATCAATTTTTGTGGATAAATTTGGCCAGTATCCATTCATTGATCATGCCTCACATCTTATATATAGTGAAGCCCATCACTGTATTCCAAATAAAACTCAAATTTATGCTCTTCTGTCTGCCTTCTACCACCAGTCAGTCCAACCTAGCATCAATTCTTGCTTGGATTATTTCAATAGCAACTTAATCTGATTTTTCTCTAGTCCATTTTCCACTGCAAACAGAACAGAAATAAATGAATAATTTCATCCGGCCCTCCTCCTATGTCCACCATAAAATGCCTCAAATTATTCTTCAGTGTGATTAGGATAAAGACAAAGACATATACATCTCCTTTTAATGCTCTACATAGTTTTATCCCTTCCTGTGATGGCATATTATCCCTCTCTTCCTCTTGTTGTCTCAACATTCCAGCCACTCTGAAATTCCTTTAGTTCTCCAAATATTCCAAGTTCCCCCAAGGCCTTAACAATATTGTCTCTTTCATTAGAAACAAAATTCATTTTTCTCTTTGCCTAATCAACTCTCACGCAGTTGTCTGAACTCAGCTGTACCTTGACTTCCTCACAGAAGCCATCTCCAATATTGCACATAAATTGAGAGCAGTGATCATGTATTTAATAGCACATATAATGGTATGAATATATACATTTTATGGAATTATATATTTAACGGCTATCCCACCATTAGACTACAAATTACATAAGGAGAGGACCAGATTTTCAAAGAGCATATATGTAAACCATCACCATCTTTACATAGTATAATGTATATTTATGTTATATATCACACATGTGAATTATATCATTTATTATATTACTATAGATCATATATATATATTTATACATATTTTTTCTATTTCCTGATCCCTATAGATCTGTTAGAAGAATATATATTAAATCTAAACAGAAAAAATAGGGAATTATGAAGGCTGGAAAGGAGGCCAAAGCTAAATTTAAAATGTCACTTTATTTTTTTTTAAGTTAACTGGTAATTATATTATCACACTTTTCTGTATTTATAATACTGCAGAAATATATGACTATATTCTCAACCAGCAGAAGAATTTTGTCACTTTTGTTTGTACAGGAATAGTTTCTGAATCTAAGTGCCATGTTAAATAGTATACAATGATACTTTTGAACTACAGAAATAGCTAAAAAAAATTAAGAACAGATGTTGCTTAAAATTTAAGGAAAAAATAACTGATTTCATACCTAAACTGAGAAGATTCACAAACTTTTTTTTACCACTACAAATGATTCAATAGAAAAAGTATAAATCTTAATTAAATGTATTTTATATTGCCAATATCTAATTACTTACAGATATCTCTTTATATGTATATAAATACAGATACATATAACATATATTTGCATGCATGTAGTATATATATATATATAGACACATATAATTGTGTGTGCATGTGTGTGTATGTAACCAGCAGAAATTTACAGATTTGCTTGTGCCAGGTTATTTCTTCTTAATAAACAATGCTTTATGATTTATTTTTGAAAGAAGCTTTGACAGGGGAAAGATTTTTGTGAATATTTATTCTAAGTCTGCTTCTAAAGAAGTTCGTTTATTCTCAGCAATATCAGATTTCTTACTGAGGAAACAATCTTCTAGCACCTCCTGGAGGTGCTACATTGTCACCCCACATCACATTCTCAGTCCATTTGCTCTTTGCCTCATGGATTCTAAGCGACTGTAAATAGTCAACTGCAACACCCCCCAGCATCCTGGAGTTCCTAGTCAGCTCATCAGTCTATGTTTATAAAAATGCAACAGATTTCAGACCATGTCATCAAACATATCTGAAATAACTAAGCTAAATGAAATATGACTAAATGGCTGCTCAGTTAAAAGGATATTCATATCCCTTTTACATTTTGTTTTAATCTCACTGCTTCAATTTTAATTAAAAACTAATATGAAATCAGTAACATTTGTAAAAAAAAAAAAAAGAAGTCATAGCATTTCTTTTTTTCTTAGCTTAAGTCAATTGCTCTTAATGAGGTTTTAATGTTTGGTTTGTTTTTTTAATTAATGCGTCATCGTCTGACAGTAAGCATGCCTCAGAGTCAGTGTTTAATAAAAGGTTTAATTTTATCAGAACTTAGGAGCAGGGATGCTACTGAGAGCCTGAAGTCTATTTAATACTTGATCAAGAAAGGGGAAAGACATGGGAGAAAAGGGGTATGGATAGAAGAACAGAAGGAAGGAACTGAAGGAGGAAGGGAGGGGATTTAAGAGGCACACTTTTCTAGATTATAACTTACAAAGATGTTAATTGTGGTTTTTATATTTTAGTCTTTAACTCACTAGCACTTTGCCAAAAACTGATAGTTACTAAAAAAGAAAAAAAAAAAAAGTGACTGCTGAATTGAACAGGACAGATAGCCTTGGCGGTTAAAAGAAATCCACTTTTGTCCTTGATATCACCAAGGGAGATTTTTTCTCCCCAGTACCTGTTCCCCATTTTATCACTGACTGATTTCCCATTGTATGACTTCAACTTCTGTGTAATAGATTACTCCAAAATTTAGTACTTGAAGACAACAAATACTTACTATCTCACAGTTTCTAAGGGTCGGGAAACTTGAGTGGCTTATGTGGGTGGTTAGGCTTAGGGTCTCTCCTGAGGTTGCAGTCAAGATGTTGACCAGCACTGAGGTCATGTGAGGCTTATTTGGGCCTGGAGGATCTGCTTCCAGCTTTCCATCTGTCGTTATTTGCGGGAGGCTTCAGTTCTCTCCATGTGTATCTTTCCAGGGCTGTAACTCTGTTCTCCACAAAACTAATCACATGCTCGATTATTAAAATAAGGTCTTGATCTCCTCCAGAACACTGGTATAGTCACCAAGAGCTATGTTAGAAAGATAATGTGTTGAAGCTAGGTATAGTTAGGGGTACTGTCAGGGTCTCAAAGAAATCCATGAATAAGGAACTCTTTCATTGTTGATTCTGAAAAGGGATGATTTTTCTGAGGCTTGAACCCTTATGAAACTATTCCTCCACTGGCATAATTAGTGTCAGAGAATGACCTGCTTTCTTCTCGGTGCTCTAATCTTATTTATTGCAGTTTTCTTTTTCCAAATTGAAGAAGAATAAAATGATGTCTCACAGCTTGATTCCTACTCTATTAAATTCTAGAAGAAGCAATCAGGAATTTTCAGTTCTGTTAAACTGTGGTATGGAGGTGGTGTATGGGGGTACGTGTATGTTCTACTCACAGAAATAAAGAAGAAAGACAAAGATCTAAAACAAACAACAATGAAAAAACTATTCAAGTTCCTACAGTATCATGGATACCAAAGATTTGGCTATTGTATTTCGTAGAATTAAATTAAATTAGGCTCTTAACAATATACAATCACCTTTTCATTTTGTTTTCTTTTCTTTTTTTCTTTCTTTCTTTTTTGAATGTTACCCAAAGTTTCTTACTCCTTTATTCCAAGTTTGGAATTTCTAGCCTTTTATTTGCCCCTTTAGTAAACACCTATTTGTCTCTTTTAGATACACAGATAGATAGATAGATAGATAGATAGATAGATGATAGATAATCCTATATCCCATACAGATATACATCACAGAAAGAGAAAATACATATATACATCTAAATAATATAAGAAATTATAATGTAACTATATATAATTACAGTGGACTATAATGGAATGAACTAATAAGAAAACTTGTGAAGTGGCTACAGGAGGAGCATAACAGGATAAAGGTGGTGGATCAATCTCTAAGCTCATTAATTTTTCTCACTGTCATCAGGAAAGCAATAGGATACTCTTTCTTTTCTAACATCTATAATTGTTTAAAAAGGTGTTAAATATATCATTTAAAGTAAAGAACATAACCACCAGAAGAATTAAAACTATATACATTCAAAGTAACAGAAGAAGGAAAATAAGAATATAGCATGACAATTAAAGGGAAAAATGAAATAAGGTGACAGAGTCAAGTCAAACATACATTTGAAAAATCTCTTATAAAAAAGCAAAAACAGCAACAACAACCTGGCTTCAAGTTACATAGCAGAAATATGTAAATCAAGGTTAAATAGTAAGCTTGAAAGCAAAAACATGGGCACAGAACACACCAAATAAACTCATTCAAAATAAAAACAAAATTAGGATATTAATATTAGGCAAAATTAAATAAAAGCTAGTAAGCATTAAAATAAATGAAGTTGGGCTTCCCTGGTGGCGCAGTGGTTGGGAGTCTGCCTGCCAATGCAGGGGACACGGGTTCGTGCCCCGGTCCGGGAGGATCCCATGTGCCGTGGAGCGGCTGGGCCCGTAAGCCATGGCCGCTGAGCCTGTGCGTCCGGTGCCTGTGCTCCTCAACGGGAGAGGCCACAGCAGTGAGAAACCCGCGTACCGCAAAAAAAAATAATAATAATAAATAAATGAAGTTAATAAATGATAAAGATATTTAAAAATGATAAAAGGAAAAATTCTCAGTAAATAAGATGCCTTCACATTAAAACACACAAATTAATTTTATTGGGTTGGCCAAAAAGTGCCTTCGGTTTTTAAGTAAAATTAAAGACACATTTTTTATTTTCACCAAGAACTTTACTAAACAACGTATTCACCCTTTTGTTCCACTACCTTCTGCCATTTTTCAGGCAACTTCATAATTCCATCTTCCCAAAAATTTTTGCCTTTTTGAGCAAAGAACTGTTCCAGCTGAGTTTTACAGTCTTCCAGGGAATTGAAATTATTTCCATTAAGAGAATTTTGTAAAGACTGAAATAAATGGAAACCCGAAGGTGCAATGTTTGGTGAATATGGCCAATGAATCAGAACTTCTCAGCCAAGCTGTAAGTTTTTGCCTGGTCATCAAAGAAACATGCGGTCTCGAGTTACCCTGATGGAAGATTATGTGTTTTCTACTGACTAATTCTGGACGTTTTTTGTTGAGTGTTGCTTTCACTTGGTCTAATTAGGAGCAGTACTAGTTGGAATTAATTGTTTGGTTAGAAGGAGCTCATAATTGAGGACTCGCTTCCAAATCCACCATATACACAACATCACCTCCTTTGGATGAAGAACGACCTTTGGTGTGGTTGGTGGTGTTCACTTCACTCGCCCCACAATCTCTTCCATTCCACATTATTGTACAGTATCCACTTTTCATCGCCTGTCACAATTTGTTTTAAAAACGAAACGTTTCATTACATTTAAGTAGAGAATCACATGCAGAAATATAGTCAAGAAGGTTTTTTTCTCTTAACTTATGTGGAACCCAAACATCAAAGCGATTCATATAACCAAGATGGTGCAAATGATTTTCAATGCTTGATTTGGATATTTTGAGTATGTCGGCTATCTCCCTTGTGATTGTTCTCAATTAATGTCTCGATTTGATTGCTACCAACTTCAACTGGTCTACCCAACCATGGAGCATCATCCAGCAAGAAACCTCCAGCACGAAACTACGCAAACCATTCTGACGTGTTTGATCAGTCACAGCACCTTCTCCATACACTGCACAAATCTTTTTGTACGTTTCAGTTGCATTTTTACCTTTCTTGAAATAATAAAGCATAATATGCCAAAAATGTTGCATTTTTCCCTCCATCTTCAATATTAAAATGGCTACACAAAAATTGACCAATTTTGCTAAGTCTTTTTTTAAGCGCATGCCAATATGATAGCTGTCACATACAATCTAACAAAATTACTTCAAATGAAGTTAAAGAAAACTAAGTGCTACTAGAGCCATCTTAGGGAAAAAACTGAACAAACCTTTTGGCCAACCCAATACTTCAACATTTGTAAACTTGATATATCTAAGATGGATTTCCTAAAAATAACAGATGAAAAGGTATACAACATTTTGTTGCTTAGAATATAAAGTCCTTTTTTTCATAATAGTTGCTCCATTTTATATTCCCATCAACACTGTACAAAGGTTCCAGATTTTCCCACACCTTCACCAACACCTATTAACTTTTATTAATAAAACATATCCTCAGTAATTAACACAACATTGTAATTAAGCTATACTTTAAAAAAATGAATTAAAAAATAGCATATCCTAACAGGTATGAAGTGATATCTACTGTGATTTTGATTTGCACTTCCCCCATGATTAGTAAGGTTGAGAACATTTTCATTTTATCTCTTCACCATTTTGTAAAGTACTTTTAAAGCATGACTTTTAAGACCAGAAGACCACAAGATATGTTTAACCTCATCATGAAAGAATATTATAAGTGGTGCAACTTCTTCGAGGACAATTTGCAATACGACTTTGCAATTTCACTTCTTGAAATTCACCCTACAGCTATACTCACCTATGGTGAACTGAATAATGATCGCCCAAATCTCAAATTCCTAATCCCTGGAACCTGGGAAGTAAATTTACATGGAAAAGGGGGCTTTGCAGATGTGATCAGATAAAAGGATACTGAGATGGGAGATTTTCCTGGATTATCTGGATGGGCCCTATATTTAAACACAAGTATTATAAACAGGGAAGCAGAGGGAGATTTGGCTGAAGAAGAGAAGGTAATGTGACTATGAAGGCAGAGACTGGAGAGATGTGACCACACCTCAAAGAAGGCCAGTAGCTGCCAAAAGCTGGAAAAGGCAAAGAAAAAATTTTGCCTCAGAGCCTCTGGAAGGAGCAAGGCTCTGCTGACATCATTGCAGCCCCATTAAGACTCAGTTCAAACATCTTGCCTCCAGAACTGTAACAGAATAAATTCTTGCTGTTTTAAACTACTAAATGTGTGATAATTTGTTATGGTAGCAATAGAAACTAATATATCATCCCAACCCCGAAAGATATGCAAGGAAAAATCTTTTTCTTATTTAAGTCTTTTTATAAATATTTTTTTAATCCCAAGAGAAAGTATCAAGAGAAAACCAAAGTTAAAGAGCAATGAAATTGGAAACAAACAAAAAAATAAAGAAAATCAATGAAATAAAAAGCTGACTTTTCTAGAAGATGAACAAAATTCATAAAATTCTAGTCAGAGTCATCAGGAAAAACAAGTTATAAGACACAAACTACCAATATTAGAAATGATAGAGGAAATATTCCTATAAAATACTGATATTAAATGAATAATAAGAGAATATTATGAACAAATCTGTCACAGTAAATTCAATGATTTAGATGAAATGGGCCAATTCCTTGGAAAATAAACGTCATTAATACTTGCTCAAAAAGAAATAGATTCCTTGAATAGCACTGCATCTATTAAAGTAACTGAAACTCTAGTAAACAACACACCTAAACCTTCCCTAAAAGAAAACTCCAAGGGCTTCCCTGGTGGTGCAGTGGTTAAGAATCTGCTTGCCGGAGTTGAGAAAGATGGCAGAACAGTAAGACGCGGAGATCACCTTCCTCCCCACAGATACATCAGGAATACATCTACACATGGAAGTGCTCCTACAGAACACCTACGGAATGCTGGCAGAAGACGTCAGACCTCCCAAAAGCCAAGAAACTCCCCACGTACCTGGGTAGGGCAAAAGAAAAAACAGAGACAAACGAACAGGGACGGGACCTCCACCAGTGGGAGGGAGCTGTGAACGAGGAAAGGTTTCCACACACTAGGAAGCCCATTCACGGGCAGAGACTGCGGGTGGCGGAGGGGGGGAGCTTCGGGCCCGCGAAGGAGAGCGTAGCCACAGGGGTGCGGCGGGCAAAGCGGTGAGATTACTGCACAGAGGATCGGTGCCGACCGGTACTCACCCACCCGAGAGGCTTGTCTGCTCCCCCGCCGGGGCGGGCGGGGCTGGAAGCTGAGGCTCGGGCTTCGGTTGGAACGCAGGGAGAGGACTGGGGTTGGCGGTGTGAACACAGCCTGAAGGGGTTAGAGTGCCACGACTAGCCGGGAGGGAGTCCGGGGAAAAGTCTGGAGATGCTGAAGAGGCAAGAGACTCTCTTAAAGGAGCTCCAGAGTTGGGCGCGAGACGCTAAGGCTACTGCTGCCGCCAACAAGAAGCCTGTGTGCGAGCACAGGTCACTATCCACACCACCCCTCCCAGGAGGAGCCTGTGCAGCCAGCCACGGCCAGGGCCCCGGGATCCAGGGACAACTTCCCCGGGGGGAACGCACGGCGCGCCTCAGGCTGGTGCAACATTACATCGGCCTCTGCCGCCGCAGGCCCACCCCGCATCCACACCCCTCCCTCCCCCCGGCCTGTGAGCCAGAGCCCCCGAACCAGCGGCTCCTTTAACCCCGTCCTTTCTGAGCGAAGAACAGACGCCCTCAGGCGACCTACACGCAGAGGCGGGGGCACA
>NW_006774095.1:0-223 GCF_000442215.2 Lipotes vexillifer
GACAGACGAATGGATAAAGAAGATGTGGTACATATATACAATGGAATATTACTCAGGCATAAACAGGAACAAAGTTAGGTCATTTGTTGAGATGTGGATGTTTCTAGAGACTGTCATACAGAGTGAAGTAAGTCAGAAAGAGAAAAGCAAATATCGTATTTTAACGCATATATGTGGAACCTAGAAAAATGGTACAGATGAACTGGTTTGCAGGGCAGAAATA
>NW_006774096.1:0-761 GCF_000442215.2 Lipotes vexillifer
TGGGAAGATCCCACATGCCGCAGAGCGGCTGGGCCCGTGAGCCATGGCCGCTGAGCCTGCATGACCGGAGCAAAAAAAAGAGTCATGAGAAAATGTAGGAATGTCTCAATCTTAGCCATTAAACTATATATCTTCCCTTTAAGAAATACAAATAAGAAAGAAACAGGTTTTGGAAGAATATAGTTTTTGGCAAACTGACCATATCCTGCCACTATTACCTTACTATTTCTAGCATAACTTTGCATGGTTATCTAGAGTTGACAACGGGGATCCAAAAGTATGTCAACCCCACTTCCTTAGCCAGGAATCTGAGGACTGGCGAGAAGAGGCTACCTGTTCTAAAGGGTGATCTGCTGTCAGAAGAAAGCTGCGTTTCACCTTAGATTTTCTTGGAAAGAGAATTGAACACAGAGAAAGGGAATATGTACAAGATGGGGGAAGAGAGAGACTGTAAGTAGTGATGGCTAAGCTGGTTGTTTTTAGAAATATCTAGGAGAGAAGTTAAGGAGGTGGTTGCATTCTTGGAAGTAGTAAATTAGAGCAAGAAGAAGGCAAGGAGTTGAGCAATGATTGTCAGGGACATCATAAAGGAGGAACCAATTGGTTCCAGAGTTCCAGGAGACCAGAGTTCAAGGTTTCTACCATAGATTAAAAGTGACTGTTTTTTTTTTTTTTTCTCCTGTACGCGGGCCTCTCAGTGCTGTGGCCTCTCCCGTTGCGGAGCACAGGCTCCAGACGCGCAGGCTCAGCGACCATGGCTC
>NW_006774097.1:0-226 GCF_000442215.2 Lipotes vexillifer
AAGTCCCATTTGTTTATTTTTGCTTTTGTTTCATTTGCCTTAGTAGACTGAACCTAAAACTGTGGTCATCATTTATGTCGAAGAGTGTTCTGTATTTTCCTCTAGGGGTTTTAGGGTCCTACATTTAGGTCTTTACTCAGTTTTGCGTTTACCTTATATATGATGTGCTAAAATACTCTAATTTTATTCTTTTCCATGTAGCTGACCAGTTTTCCCAGTACCACTT
>NW_006774098.1:0-1574 GCF_000442215.2 Lipotes vexillifer
CAAAAAAAAAAAAAAAAAAAAAGAAATCCACTAAAAAGCTATTAGAATTGATGAGCTCAGCAAGATTGCAGGATACAAGATCAATATATAAAGTCAATTATATTTCTCTACCCTTGCAATGAACAATCTGAAAATGAAATTAAGAAAACAATTTCACTTACAATAGCATTAAAAAGTAAAATACCTCTCAATAAATTTAATCGAAGTGTAAAAATTATACTCTGAAAAGTACAAAACATTGTTGAAAGAAATTTTAAAAGACCTTAATAAACATAAAAACATCCTATGCTCATGAACCTGAAGACTTAATATTAAGATATCAATACTACCTAAAGCAATCTATAGATCCAATACAATCCTTATCAAAATTCCAAGGGCCTTTTATGTAGAAAAGGAAAGCTGATCCTCAAATTCATATGAAATTACAAGGGACCAATATAATCTTGAAAAAGTAAGCCAAAATAATCCTGAAAGAGAAGAACAAAGTTGAAGGACTCACACTTCCTGATTTCAACACTTACTACAAAGCTACAGTACTTAAAACAGTGTAGCACTAACATAAGAGTCGACATATAGAACAATGGAAAAGAATTGAGAGTCCAGATATAAGCTCATACATCTATGGCCATTTGACTTTTGACAGGGGTGCCAAGACCATTCAATGAGGAAACAATAGTCTCTCCAACAGATGGTACTGGAACAGCCAGTTATTCACATGCAAAAGAACGAGGTTACACCCCTACATCACACCACATCCAAAAATTAACTCAAAGTGAATCAAGGCCTAATTGTAAGAGCTAAAACTATAAAACTCTTAAAAGAAAGCACAGGTGTAAAAATCAGTGACCTTGGATTAGGCCATTGCATAAGCAACAAAAGAAAAACTAGATTAAATGGACTTCTTCAAAATTAAAAGCTTTTGTGCTTCAAAAGGGCACAATGAAGAAAGTGGAAAGAACCCAAAGAATGAGAAAAAATGTGCAAAAATCATATATCTGATAAGGAACTTGTATCTAGACTATATAAAGTATGGTTACAACTTAATAATAAAAGAATGAAGAACTGAATTCAAAATGGACAAAGAATCTGAATAGACATCTTTCCAAAGAAAATGTGTAAATGGCCAATAAGCACATGAAAAGCTGCTTAACGTCATTAGCCATCAGAGTAAAATCCAAGTCAAAACTAATGTGAGATACTACTCCACACCCACAAGAATGGCTATAATAAAAAAGACAGAAAATAACAACTGTTGGTGAAGATGCAGAGAAACCGGAACCCTCATACAGCGCTGGTAGGAATGTAAAATGGTGCAGCCACTTTGGAAAGTAGTCTTGCAATTCCTCAAAAGTTTAAACAGTTACCATATGATCCAGCAATTCCACTCCTTGATATATACCCAAGAGAAGTGGAAACATATGTCCACACAAAAAAACTTGTACACGAGTGTTCATAGCAGCATTATTTTTTTTTTGAAGGATAATTTTTTTATTGAAGTGTAGTTGATTTACAAATGTTGTGTTTGTTTCTGGTGTACAGCGAAGTGATTTATATATATATATATATATATATAT